>NW_024543077.1:2200000-2435000 GCF_018167655.1 Microtus oregoni | reverse complement strand
ACTTCCCCATCCGTGGGGCAAGCCACCAGCTTTGTTTGTTTTCTTCCTCTTGCCAATCTGATCTCTTATTCCATGCAGTTAGGTGAGGCCCGGCTGTGCAGAGCTCACTTGCCACGGGAAGCCAGTGTATGGCACACTCATGCTCACACTGGACAGACCTGTCTGAAGCTCACTGGCCGTGGGAAGCCAGTGTATGGCACACTCATGCTCACCCTGGACAGACCTGTCTGAAGCTCACTAGCCACGGAAGCCCGTGTGTGGCACACTCATGCTCACCCTGGACAGACCTGTCTGAAGCTCACTGGCCACGGAAGCCCGTGTGCAGTACACTCATGCTCACACTGGACAGACCTGTCTGAAGCTCACTGGCCGTGGGAAGTCAGTGTGCGGCACATTCATGCTCACACTGGACAGACCTGTCTGAAGCTCACTAGCCACGGAAGCCCGTGTGCAGTACACTCATGCTCACACTGGACAGACCTGTCTGAAGCTCACTGGCCACAGAAGCCCGTGTGCAGTACACTCATGCTCACACTGGACAGACCTGTCTGAAGCTCACTGGCCATGGAAGCCCGTGTGCAGTACACTCATGATCACACTGGACAGACCTGTCTGAAGCTCACTGGCCATGGAAGCCCGTGTGCAGTACACTCATGATCACCCTGGACAGACCCGCAGTGAAGCTCTTGTGCTTGTCTTCAGGCTCCACTGGACTTTGTTCTCCTTGACACATGGTATCTGAATTTTTAAAACATTTATTTGTTTCTTGTGTATGTGTGTGTGTGCACGCACAAGCATGCATTTGTGTTTGTGGGTGACCCTGGAAGCAAGAAGAGGGATTGGATTTCCCCAGCTGGAGTTACAGACGGTTGGGAGCCCCTGACCTGGTGCTAGGAGCTCAACTCCAGCCTGTTTTATCCTGCCCAAGTCTTGCCCAAGTGTCCCTTTCTGGCCAGCTGGATTTTGGTCAGGTTCTTTGGTGGTTCCGATTCAATCAGGTCTTCTCCCCTGTGTGCACATTTCCCCTTCTCTGATCTGATTTCCCCCGTTGTGCTCCACCCCAGCTTCTGAGAGCAGAGAAGGCTCCCCTCTCCTGCCCTCTCCCTCCCCACCCTTTCACTGTTGCCGCTATTGGGGTCAGAATTCACAATACATATGGAATGTGTGTATTTTTGTTTGTCTCTGTGTGGCATATGTACACATTTGTGTTTGTATACAAACATGCCTACTCCTAAAATCGCTACATGCTGAGTCTACAGTACCTATACATGGATACTAACTACATGCTGAGTCTACAGTACCTATACATGGACACTGACTACATGCTGAGTCTACAGTACCTGTACGTGAACACTGACTTCATGCTGAGTCTACAGTACCTGTACGTGAACACTGACTTCATGCTGAGTCTACAGTACCTGTACGTGAACACTGACTTCATGCTGAGTCTACAGTACCTGTACATGGACACTAACTACATGCTGAGTCTACAGTACCTATACATGGACACTGACTACATGCTGAGTCTACAGTACCTGTACGTGAACACTGACTTCATGCTGAGTCTACAGTACCTGTACATGGACACTAACTACATGCTGAGTCTACAGTACCTATACATGGACACTGACTACATGCTGAGTCTACAGTACCTGTACATGGACACTAACTACATGCTGAGTCTACAGTACCTATACATGGACACTAATGTACTTTCAAGTGCTAGTCAAGTTTAAACTGAGAAAAACCGCATCTATCTCGGCAGAGGTCAAGTATCTTCCCCACTCTCCATGTTACTTTCTGAGCCATCTCCCTGGCCCCCTGGACTTTTATAATAGCCAACTAGCTGGTAGCTGGGCATTCCGCTTCCCCCGGGTCATCACATTAGAGTAACCTTCTCTCTATGCAGCTCTGACAGTCACACGGCGTCTTGGAGACCCTCCTGAGCCTTGCTGCCCGTCGGTTGTCTCGTTTCTGGCCTGGGATCAGGACTCCCCACTCCTCGCTCAGCCGTGTTGCCCACTGGCTTCATCTTTAGGGTTCCAAACAGTTTCCGTGTTGCTGAAGCCGGACAGATTTTCCCTGGATGCAGCTTGTGATTCCCACTGTCAGCCCGGGTGGGGCTTCCCTTCCCTGTCATCAGCTTCTGAGGACCATTTAACCGACCCCAAATACAGCCACCCCCACAGCCTCTGTTCTGTGCTTGCTTGATGGGATCCTCGACACTTCAGAATGCCTGTGTGGCTCCTTTTGGCCTTAAGTTAGTCTTATGACCCCTGTATTTATTCATTTCACTTGGGCCTATAACTGGCATATGTACTTTCTGAGGGTGGTGAGAAACAAGCCTAATAATCTTTGTCTAGTAGGTGTTTAGTAAAGGAAATGAATAAATGTGCAACCTGATTGGCTTTACAAGTAGTTATTCTACCAAGTGAATTTTTTCTTTTTTTTTAAATCTACCTATTTAATTTTTTTTTTCGAGACAGTGTTTATTACTTAGCACTAGCTGTCCTGGAACTTACTGTTTAGACCCGGCTGGCCTTGAACTCACAGAGATTCACCTGCTCAGGTGTTGGGATTAAAGGTGTGTGCTGCTATGCTCAGCAAGTCAGTTATTCCTGTATTGCTTTTGTAGTTGTAAGGATGCTAAGGAGAGATAAAATGTCCCAGTGTTTTTCAAGGTGCCCTTGCCAGGAGAGCATATATTTTACGTGGTCTGTAACCAGCAATGATTTGTTTTTACATTGTCAAGAATTTGCAGGAGGAGAGAATGAAGAGATGGTGTCTGCATAAAGCTGAAAACTATCTGAGTTTTAGTCATCCTCCTCAACCCCCTGCCTCAGCGCTGAGGATCAAACTCAGGGCCTCATTTACCACTTCGCTGTATTCCCAGATTCAAAAATACCCTCTGACCCTTTATGGAAGAAGTTTGCCGACGGCTAGTCTAGAAATACACCTGGTTTGCTGGGCTCGCTGCTCGCTGGAGATGTAGAATTGTCTGTTTCCCTAACAGATTACCAGGCCCTCACCAGGCCGACAGCAATTCCCTCTGTGGAAAAACCACCCTTAAGCCTGGTTTCAGAAGAGTTTTGAGTGGCATGCAAATCTTCCCTGGGCTCTTTGGCACTTGACAGTATCTCCCACAGATAACCAGATACCAATGAACCATTCCTGTCCAGTAAAACCCTCCCCGGAGCCAGGAGGATCGCACAGCTGGTCCGGTTAGATGTCGTTCAGAGTGAGGCTCTTAGCGCATTGGAGGAATGTTAATTGCTAAGTGTGGGCTGAAACCAAAGGGCTTCACAATGTCCTTAAGCTGCTTTAAGTGTACACAGACCGAGAATTTTAGAATCGGAAAAGGTCTGGGAGATCATCAAGTTTAGCCCCTTAAGAGCAGGGGCCGCGAGCCAGACTGCGTGGCTCTTCCCCTTAATCCTCCTGTGTCTCAGTTTCCACAGCTCTAAAGTGGGGCTAAGAATAGCTCCTAGTCGCTGGGCTGCGACAGATGCGAATGTTTCCCACAGCAACATTCAAGCGGCAGAGCTGACTGTGGAACGGGACTCTCCGCTCATGCATGTGTTCACAAGTGTTCATGTTTCATCCATATTTCCAGGAGTTGTCTCATTTTACAGTTACAGACAGTGTGTAACTTTAGTGTCTAGCATCTTTCATTTAGTGTTTTTATATTTGCATATAATGTATGTTATTTTCATATTACATATAACAGCAGTTAATTTTCTGAGGATGAACCACACTAATTTTATTCTTTAGGCCTGGATGAGCCTTTGTGTTGTTCTGTCTTTTGACTGTTGATGCTGTCATAACATTTGAGGGTTAATCCTTGTTCGAGTGCCCATGTTCCGTTTTCTTAGGTCAGATCTTAGGAGTAAAGGTGTTGTGTTGGTATCCTCTAATTCTAGGCTTTAACTTTTTGAGGCATCTCTGAATTTTTGTTTTCCATGGCAACAACATTGGTCTGTAAGGGTTCTGATTTTTCTGCTCTTGTCAACATAAGCTGTTGATTATTATTATACTAATTATAGTATATACTATACTATATATCATGTATTAGCCATCCTATGTGGCTACTATACTATACTATAGTGTACTGTACTATGTGATAGCCATCCTATGTGGCTACTATACTATACTATAGTGTACTGTACTATGTGATAGCCATCCTATGTGGCTACTATACTATAGTGTACTGTGCTATGTGATAGTCGTCCTATGTGGCTACTATACTATACTATAGTGTACTGTGCTATGTGATAGCCGTCCTATGTGGCTACTATACTATACTATAGTGTACTGTACTATGTGATAGCCGTCCTGTGTGACTACTATACTATACTATAGTGTACTGTACTATGTGATAGCTGTCCTGTGTGGCTACTATACTATACTATAGTGTACTGTACTATGTGATAGCCGTCCTATGTGACTACTATACTATACTATAGTGTACTGTACTATGTGATAGCCGTCCTATGTGGCTACTATACTATACTATAGTGTACTGTACTATGTGATAGCCGTCCTGTGTGGCTACTATACTATACTATAGTGTACTGTACTATGTGATAGCTGTCCTGTGTGGCTACTATACTATACTATACTATAGTGTACTATACTATGTGATAGCCGTCCTATGTGACTACTATACTATACTATAGTGTACTGTACTATGTGATAGCCGTCCTGTGTGGCTACTATACTATACTATACTATAGTGTACTATACTATGTGATAGCCGTCCTATGTGACTACTATACTATACTATAGTGTACTGTACTATGTGATAGCCATCCTATGTGGCTACTATACTATACTATAGTGTACTGTACTATGTGATAGCCGTCCTATGTGGCTACTATACTATACTATAGTGTACTGTACTATGTGATAGCCGTCCTATGTGGCTACTATACTATACTATACTATAGTGTACTATACTATGTGATAGCCGTCCTATGTGACTACTATACTATACTATAGTGTACTGTACTATGTGATAGCCGTCCTGTGTGGCTACTATACTATACTATAGTGTACTATACTATGTGATAGCCGTCCTATGTGACTACTATACTATACTATACTATAGTGTACTGTACTATGTGATAGCCGTCCTGTGTGACTACTATACTATACTATACTATACTATAGTGTACTGTACTATGTGATAGCCGTCCTGTGTGGCTACTATACTATACTATAGTGTACTGTACTATGTGATAGCCGTCCTGTGTGGCTACTATACTATACTATAGTGTACTGTACTATGTGATAGCCGTCCTATGTGGCTACTATACTATACTATAGTGTACTATACTATGTGATAGCCGTCCTGTGTGGCTACTATACTATACTATAGTGTACTGTACTATGTGATAGCCGTCCTGTGTGGCTACTATACTATACTATAGTGTACTGTACTATGTGATAGCCGTCCTATGTGACTACTATACTATACTATAGTGTACTGTACTATGTGATAGCCGTCCTGTGTGACTACTATACTATACTATAGTGTACTGTACTATGTGATAGCCGTCCTATGTGACTACTATACTATACTATACTATAGTGTACTATACTATGTGATAGCCGTCCTATGTGACTACTATACTATACTATAGTGTACTGTACTATGTGATAGCCATCCTATGTGACTACTATACTATACTATACTATAGTGTACTGTACTATGTGATAGCCGTCCTGTGTGACTACTATACTATACTATAGTGTACTGTACTATGTGATAGCCGTCCTGTGTGGCTACTATACTATACTATAGTGTACTGTACTATGTGATAGCCGTCCTGTGTGGCTACTATACTATACTATAGTGTACTGTACTATGTGATAGCCGTCCTATGTGACTACTATACTATACTATAGTGTACTGTACTATGTGATAACCGTCCTGTGTGGCTACTATACTATACTATAGTGTACTGTACTATGTGATAGCCGTCCTATGTGACTACTATACTATACTATAGTGTACTGTACTATGTGATAGCCGTCCTGTGTGACTACTATACTATACTATACTATAGTGTACTGTACTATGTGATAGCCGTCCTGTGTGACTACTATACTATACTATAGTGTACTGTACTATGTGATAGCCGTCCTGTGTGGCTACTATACTATAGTGTACTGTACTATGTGATAGTCGTCCTGTGTGGCTATTATACTACACTACACTATACCGTGAGAGCCTCCTGCTGTGGCTGAAGTAGCCTTTCACTGTAGTTTTCTTTGCTTTTCTCTAGAATCAGTACTGCCAAGCAAGTGTCCCTCGTGTGCCTGTTGGCCTTTGGCATCTTTTCTTTGTAGAAATCCGTCCTCCAGTTCTTTGCCCACTTTAACATTCAGTTGGTTTTTTGTTGTTGTTGTTGTTGTTAAATTGTAACCAATTTTGGATATTAAACTTTTAATTAACTATATCTGAAATTTTTTCTACTGTTCTCTGGGTTGTTTTTTCCTTATGTTAATGTCCTATATAAAGTTTTAAATTTTAGTAAATTCCAATTTATTTCTTTTGTGGGCCATGCTTTGGCTGCCATAGATAAGATTCTGTTAGTTTTAAGGTCACTAGCTTTATTATTAAGGTTGTAGTTAATTTTGGGGTAATTTTACTCTCGGCTGTTAGAGTGGGTGCGTCTTCTTCTTGTTCCTCACCATCCAGTTGTTTCGACACTGTTTACGAAGAGCTTGTTTCCCCCAGAATACCCTGGCACCTTGCTGTAGATATGCTGTGAGAGTCGGTCACAGATACGTGGGTTTGATCTCTACGTTCTCAGTTCTGTTTCTTTCTTTCCTTTGGCCTCCCTTCTGCTTATACCATCTCGGTTTGCTTGCCGTTGCCTTTCAGTACATTTGGAATCAGAAAATGTGAGTCTGCTTTGTTCTCTTTTCCATATTTGTCAGCTCCCTCTGATTCCGCGTGAACTAAAGTTGGCTTTCCCCTGTCTGTAGAGACGTCAGATGGGATTTTGACAGAAAGGCATCGAGTCTGCGGATGGATCCGGTATTGTTTCTGCCTTGACAGCGTCCAGAACAGGAGATGTTTTCCATTTTATTTTGGTCCAATTTGGGTATACTTTGTATTTTCTGCCTAATTGTTCTGGCTAGAACTTAGGTTGGATCATGTGCTTGATTTTTTTTCTCTCTCTCTCATTCAAGGCTAAGTATATGAATAGCCCACATTTTGTTTGTCTTTTCCTCTGTCTGTGGACTGTTGGGCTGTTTCCACTCATTGGCAATTGTGAATAAGGCTACTATGCCCACAGATACACAAATCTTAGATTCAAATCCTTGCTTTCTTTTGGGGATATATCCAGAAACACTTGCCAGAGTGCATGAAGTAATCATCTTAATATGCCACTAGATTAGTTTTGCTAATATTTTGTGGAGGATTGCAGTGTGTATATTTATAAATAGTCTTTGGTTTTCTTATGCTTTGTTTGGCTTGATGTGAGCTTTGCAGTGATCTCTCCTTCTTCCCCTTGCCCTCCCCTCTCCTTTCTTCTCTTAAGACTTGAAGCTGGATTGCTGTTGTTATTGTCGTTCTTATTTCAGTAATTCTAGGATTACTAGTCAAGTCTTCTACATCCCCACTTTTAAACTTTTTATTTATTTCTCCTGTTAGTCTTACGGTTATTGATTTACCTTCTTTATGTGTGAAAAGTCTGCTTAGATTTTCTTTTTCGTCTTAAGTCACTTTTGGTAGTTCTTGCATTCCTACAAATTTTTACTTTTTCTAGAAACCTCCACCTAGAATTCCATAGTGGCTACACTAACTCACATCCCTCATTTCCCTCACGTCTTTGCCAGTATTCATTATAGCAGTTACTTAGTGTTGGCTGCGTGTCTCTCACTTTGTGGATATTAACCTTTCCTGTACATTTATGAGGTTCGTATTACTGTCATTTCTGTGTTACATGCAGAGAAAACAGTCGACTGAGATTTAGGTGACAGTCACAGATCTGGTGTATCGAGGGCTTGAGATAGAATCCTGATAGTTCGAGTCCAGAATGTCTTATGAGTCAGGGTCACAGGAAGCTCAGGCTGGCCCCAAACTGCTACGTAGCTAAGGATGACCTTGAACTTCTGATCCTCCAGCCTCTATCTCCCAAGTGATGGTTACACGTATACCACTCCCTCTCTTTTATGGGGGCTGCTGAAGGAACCCAGGGCTTCGCACATTGCTGGGCACCAACAGCTACAGCCCTGTGTCCTGTGTCCTTATTACCTACCGTTTATACTGCCTTCCTTGAGTAGCAGAGACACCTGCCTTGTTAGAAACCGCAATGCTGGCATGGATGGGAACTCTTGTTTCTTATCTTCGCGAGTAGGACTTGAGTCCTGTTGGGGCTCAGCCTCGTGGAAAGAATAGCACACCCTTGGGCAGTCACGCAGTGTACTGAAGGACTCTCCAGTTGTCCCTGGGAAATTGACCACAATCCCCAGCTGGAACTGTTCCTTTCTGTGAGCACAGTGAGTGAAAATTATTCTGAATGCACTTGTCCGAAAGATTCGACAGCAGCTCCACGGAGACTGCACTAAACTTTGCGAAGTCTCTGACATTTTAAGTGGACCCGGTCGTTCATAAGCCATGTTCAAAGGCCAGTGTGGTTGATCTGTGCATAGGTTTCGCTTCTTTCTGTTTACTTCCTTCACTGTGTCTTTCAGGGTCATACCCACGTACAGAAGAACATCCTTCAGGTGGACCAGAACTGTGTCCGCAATTCCTACGACGTCTTCTCTCTGCTGCGGTAAGAAACTCCTTAGAGCCTCCAGGATTTGGATGGATCTCCCCTTTGTGCGTCTGTGGTGGGTGTGTCGGAACTCGAGAAGCCGTTACTCAGGCTTAGCATTTTTTAGTGAAAGTTCCATAAATTCTGTAGCTCCGGTGACTTAGGTTTATCTCCTAGGCAGAATCTTTGAAAAGCCATTTCCTCTCACTGGGCAGTGGGTTAGAGCAGTTGGAAGCTGGAGGATCTTAAAACAGAGACTGTGGTACTTGCTGGTCTGTCCTAGAAGCTGCAGAGTAAGGACATGTCAGGAACTTACCAACCATCCCTTCCCCAGGAGAAGCCACCAGCAGCCCTAGGCATGGCTTAGGCGGTTGACTTTGCTCGTCGTCTTAAAAGGATCCTGTATGACAGGCCGAAGGAGCTTTGGAGATATCTAGGGTCAGAGGCTTAAATACCTCGGCTCTCTGAATGTATACAGATGTCTGTATGTAAAATGTTTGGGATTAATTTTGGGAGATTGAAAAATTTTGCTTCACATGTGGTAGATGATCAGGAACATTTCCCAGGGGCACGGTGAGCGGTGACACTCGGCCCTTGCGAGCTCAACTCAAGACTGTAGTTGAAATTTGATTTGGGTAGGGTTTTTTTTCTAATGTTTACCTAACACATCATAAATTTTAGACCATTACATATCCTCTATAGATTTCCTGGTGGAAGAGTCCAGAAGGGTTCTCAAAGAATGCACGCTTGTTTTATAAACACCGTGCAAGGGCCTTCTTTTGTGAGCCTCAAGTCTTCTGTTCAATGACACAGAACTTAGTCATGTGACTCTTAAGGGACAATGTCTCTAGGGCAACCATGTATGCTTGATGACGTTTGACTCGTGTCTGAGAGTTGTCTTCAGTTTGACTGCTTAGGATATGTAGCAAAACAGAGAGGATTTACCAATGGACCAGACATCTTTCTGAGTCTGTTGAATTGGGGACACCGTGAGTGTTAATGGGGTGTCCAGAAAGGGTTGAAATGTCAATAAACTGCTAACATTTCCTGACCTGTTTTTCTCAGTAAAATGATAGCAAGAGAGCATTTTCTTTTTAAAAAAAGATATCTTTCTAAGTATGATGAGACTGTGTGATCTTACCGGAGAAAAGCAAATCCCAAACCATAGGAAAGGGAGGCGTTTGGCGTAGTGCGACAGGGAAAAAGGGCACCTTAAAGGCTGCCAAGAGCTCTAGGTTATCGCAGAGAACAGGAGTAAAGAGATAGGACACCACAGGGAGTGCTGTGAGTGGGGCTTCAGGCATAGATAGCCCAGTGGAAAAGCACTCGCCTGCCATGCACGAGGTCCAGAGTTCAAGCCCTGGTACCTCTGACGTCCCTGTTGACTCCAGCTCGTTCAACCTCTCTGGCTCTTGTGATGGAGGAAGTGTGTTACTAAGTGTATACGCTATGTATGTAGTGTGTATAATTTACAGGTGTTTCCTATCACGGTTGTGGCAACTCATTGCTTCATAACAACACAGGCTCACTTTCATGTGTACATGGGTTGTGGTGGTGTATCACAGTGTGCGTGTGTGTGTGTGTGTGTGTGTGTGCGTGCAGGATGGGTATGCACACACACGGGGCAGAGGAAGGCATTGGAGGTTTTATTTTGTCACTTCCCTCCTGACTTGCTTGCTCCAGACAGGGTTTCTCACTGCAGCCTGCACCTCTGCTGGGCTGGTTGGTCAGTAAGCTCCTGGGTCCTCTGTGTCCATCCCCAGTCCTGGTTGCGGTGCTGTTAGCTACACCCAGACTTCACGACTTTCCTGTACCCACCAAACCCTTCTCCAGGTCCAAGATCCAGCTTTTCTGAGCTTACCCACCTGAACTGAGTGAGTCGCCCTGCATCCAGGAACTCTTCAGTTGTACTTACCACAGTTCCTGAACGTTGTACAAGTTCTTTCAGACAGCAGTGGGCAGCCAGTGCTTTATTGAAAGCATTGCTCTCCTCGTAGCTGTTTGCTGTGGTAGACGTGGAATGCTTGCTGGGAAACTGGCGTCTCTCTCAGACTGCTTTTCTTTGTTCTTTTCTTTACTCAGTTAACATTGTTCCTGAATGGGATATTTTTAAAAATATATTTTCTCTTTCTGGTTCTTCTTGATTTATAACATGTTTGTTACTTGGTCTATAATTTGAAAACATAGCCACAGCTGGGCACGGTGGTATGCGCCTGTAATCCTCTCACTTAGGAGGGGCAGGCAGATGGATCAGGAGTTTATAATCATCTTCTGCCGCGTGTCAAATTCAAGGCCAGCCTGGGCTACTTGAGACTCTCTCTCCAACAACAACACCCACAGTGCCTGTGTTCGTTAGTAGCCCTTAGCTCCAGAGCGAGTCTTCTGATTCTGTCTTTTAGGAGTATAATCTCATTGTACAGGCTGAGAGGTGTAGCAGGACTCACTTGCTAACACTGAGGTAAGGTGGTTTCACGGTTGAGGCTACATAGTGAGCTTCAGGCCAGCCTGCACTATATAGTGAGACCTTGTCTCAAAATTAAAAAAAAAAATCTATCTTTCACTATATTGTTATGCTTCTAGGATGCATAGTTTCTTTATAAATTTGCTTTTGAGTGTCATGGAAAACTAGAGAGTCTTGGTGAGTTAGGACCTTGAAACACGTAGACCAGGGCTTGCACCGAAACTACATTCTTGTGATGGGAGTTTCATATGGTTTGGTGGGAAAGCAGCTACAGTGCTCACTCTGGAGACCCTGGGCTAGTTAACACGACCCTGCAGGAGAAGCCGCGTCTTCCAGAGTCCTTCCGTGCTGGGTGTGGCAGTTGGAATACTCTGGAGGTGAAAGGTCCGTTTCCCAGTAAACAGACAATTAGCCCCTTTGCGCTTGTGTTTCGTGCTTTGGGATGTTCACCACAAGGTGTCAATGTTGTTCTTTAACTGACATTTGAAATGTCATTTACTTTCCAATTTGGGGGGAGCAAACGGGCAGGAGGGCTTTGGTGGCATATACATTGGTGTTGTGAAATGCTGTTAAATAAGCGATTGTCTAAATCTAGCCTTTCTGGTTTCAGGAGCATGGGGGCGCTGGATTTGTTGCTGTTGTTGCCTTTGTTGTATTTTGGTGGTGGTTATGAGTTACTGAATGGTTATGAGAGAGGAGAGGATTTATGGTGAGGGGTCTGGTGAGGTGTACTGTCTGGGATAGACCTGGGATGATACATACTGCAGTCAGGGAAGAATCACTTCTCTGAGGGTAAAAGATTGCGGTGACTTCCTCACCCCCATCCCTGCACCCATTCTAGAGGGAACTGTATTGTAGTGTGGTAGCCTATCTGCCTACTCAGTCTTTGTCCTTCCACCTTGGAAACGTGCTGCCTTTCCCAGGTTAATATAGGCAGAGCAGCGGTGAGACTGTGGTCCCCGGCCCGGCCCTGGTACTGAAAGTGCTGTGGTTGGAGATGGCTCAGTGGTTAAGATCACTTACTGCTCTTGCAGAGGACCCAGGTTTTGTTTCTGGCACCCACAAGGTGGCTCATGGCCAACCATCTTCTGTAACTCAGTTCTAGGAAATCCAGGTCCACTTTTGACCTTCATGGGCTCCTACACACATGGTACGCGCACAGGCACGTGCGCACACACACACACACGCACGCACACACACATACACACACACACACACGCGCACACACACATACACACACACACACACACGCACACACGCACGCACACACACACACGCACACACACACACACACACACACACATGCACGCACACGCTCAGTCACACAGGTGTAAAATACATCTTAAAGAGAACCGGGCCAGGTATGCTGGGGTTAAAGGTGTGCACCACCTCGCCTGGCCCAGCACCGAGGATGATGATCCAACCCTTCTTCCATATGATGTTGCTTATGTAGTAAAATTCGCTCTTTTGCCTGTTTTATAGATGAGGAAGTTGAAACACAAGGCAGTTAGTAGCTTACTCACGGTCACAGAGCTGGTTCGTGTGAGAGCCTCTCTTCAGACTCAGGTGTTCTAGGCTCAGACCCCAGCTTTGCCAGCAGTCTGTCTTACCGCTTTGCAGTCCCCGGCTACTTCAGTGCCGGTCCCTGCCACGTCCTGCCAGAGCCGTCTGTCAACGGGCGCATCGGTTCTGTCACTTTGAGCCATTATGTGCAGGATGAAGTTCACACTCACTGTGGTGTTCAAAGGCCACTGAAAACACACCTCCTTGGAACAATTGTCTTATTTCCAGTGCCCCACTCATCTGTGATTAATATCTGTCATTTATGGAGCACGTACTGAGTTCAAGGTAGCCCTTCACTCCTCAGCAGCCCCACACCGGGAGCTCTGTGTTCGATTGATCGTTGTATCAGCCCCGCCACACGGGTATCACATATGAAGGCTGTCTCAGCATACAGATTAGCAGGTTTCATCATGACATTTTTTATTCACAGTTTTGGTTGATTCCCCTCCCATCTGCGTGTCTCCCTCACCAGCCTCCCTCAGACCTTCCCATTCCCAGCATGTCACATGGTATCTCACCTGTCACAACGCACTTCACCTCCCCCAGGTCATTCTAGTTTCTTATCCTTGTTCCTCACCCTTCATCAATCCCCGGATGTAAATGCTGTTTCTCCTGAGTGGCTCTCGGGCTCTCCAGGCTACAGAGGCCAAGGCGAGTGTTGAAAGTCTCCTCAGACCCAGGGCCGCACTGCCCCTCCTCTCTCTGCCCTGTGCCATCCCATGAGTTTTCAGAAATCCGTGATTTGTAACCTTTCCCTTTTCTGTATGGTTTTCTGAAAGGCCTTCGTTTGCCCTCTAGAGATAAGTTCCCGTCCCTCCTTGGGGAACTCTTTTCACCTCTAAACTTTGTTTCAGAAGTGACCAGCTGTCTAATAGAAGTAAGTTATTCTGCGAATAATCTCAGAGACCATGGGGCAAGAGCGTAGGAGTCGGTCTTTAAATGCAGATGTGACTCTCAGCTTTTAGGTGGGGAAGCCTCGTTTCCTTTCTCTCATCAGTCTGTCGTCTCTGGGGGGCAATACAGCCACAGACAGTTCAGAGCTCCACATGCCACAAAGTCGATGCAGTCAAAGTCATGCTTCTCTGCCCAAGGCAGAGATGAGCCTCTTCTCCGGGGTCTCTGTGCTAACGTCAAGTCAGCTGGTGGAGACTGGAGGGGTTGTATTAAGATTCTTAAAGAGTCTTGCTTTACAATATCATGGAAAAGGGATGGGGGCGGGGAGAGGCCCCACTTCAGCCGTTAGGGAGGCAGACACAGAAAGACAGAGGGCTTCCTCCCTCCCTCAGCGCCCTCATCTCCATCCTGTATCCTTGACTCAAGGCATTGTACTAATGGCATCTGCATTGGGAGCCGCTGTGGAAAGGCTTATCCAGGTCCCTGGCTGAGTGCTAAAGCCGGCTTGATAGCCATCGGCCAGGTTCCAGTATGTGTGCATTTCCCATCAGGCCCCATAGCTGCTAAGTCACCAGCGGAAAAGAACACTGGGGAGCAGAGGTACAGGATAAGGTTTTAGAAAGATTCTCAGTCAGAATATAAAGTTTTGGTATTCTATGCAAGCGCGGGTAAAACACAATTTGTATTTATGTCTAATTACATATTTCTTTTATTTTTCATTTTTTTCCTTTTCTCTCTACATAATACAGATTTTCTATGCTTGTATGTGTATTCCTAAAGGAACACATATTGTAGAAATAAGATTTTAATAAATATCAGTGTAATTTTAAGTGATCCCCCTTTGCTCTTTGGCTTTTAAACTCCCTTCTCCCATTCCTTGCCAGAAAACCACCCAGACTCGGAACCCGTCTGATCTCTAGTCACCCGGCACTGTCAGCAGCCCCAGTCTCGTCTCTAGCTGTCCGTGTTTTTCCCATGCTCTTTGTGTGCATGCCATTTAATCATGTGTGAATATGGTTTTAATTACCGATTTACAAAATTGGAATGGAAAGTGTATGTAGCACTGCTTCTGCATCCTGGCTTTCTTACTCCACACTGCATATGCAAACTCCCCTGATTCATTCTTTAACGACTTAAAAATCATCCCGGTGGAGCTGAACCACATTTATTCCACTGTTATCCCTTTCTTTATTTTTACATGTACTTAAAATAAAACTTTTTTTTGCAACCCAAAGATCAAGAATTGAAACATTTACGGAGTTACTTTAAGCTACCATCTCAACTACTTAAGACAATAGATATTTAAGTATAATTTTGTAGATGGATGTGCTGTTTTAGTGGAGTTCCCCTGTGAGTTTGTCTTTTTATTTTAGTTTGTTGTTTGTTTTTTAAAATCAGCTTTTTTAGGTGGGCGGTGGTGGTGCACACCTTCGCCTTTAATCCCAGCACTCAGGAGGCAGGGCAGGCTTGAACTCTGTGAGTTCAAGGCCAGCCTGGTCTACAGAGCGAGTTCCAGGACAGGCTCCAGAGCTACAGAGAAACTCTGTCTTGAAAAACCAAAAAATAAAAAAATAAAATTATCTTTGTGCTTTGACAGTGCCTGTTGTATAGAGTGCTTTCTGGCTGCTTTTCCTTGTTCTCTGATCTCTTCCTTTCCCTTACCCAGACCCTTTCCCCCATTTGTGACTTTGTTTTGTTTTATAAAGTATAACCAGGATTATCTGTGTGACCATTGGATTGGAATGACCCCCCGGAGCCTGTAAGGGTCACCAGTGGGCACAGTGGAACACGCACCACCTTGGATAGACATTTACTGGTTTGCCCTGATTCTGGTTTGTTAATGTTTGCTCTGCCAGTGTGCACAGTGCTGAGAAAGAGAGAGAGAGAGAGAGAGAGAGAGAGAGAGAGAGAGAGATAACAGACACACACTCGTAGTTTTAGATATTTTATTTCTGTGTGTTAGAATCTTAGGAGTGGGGTTTCTTTTAATTATTTATTTTTTACTTTATGTGTACTGGTGTTTGGCCTGCATGTGTGTCTGTGTGAGGGTGTTGGATCCCCTGGAGGCTGAGTTACAGGCAGTTGTGAGCTGACATGCAGGTGCTGGGAACTGAGCTCAGGTCCTCTGGAAGAGCAGTTGGTGCTCTTAACTGCTGAGCCATCTCTCCAGCTCCCTTAATGGAAACTTTGGATTAATTAAATTTTCATATTAACTTTGGGAGAACTATCGTTCTTGTGTTAGTATTCCTATCTAAGTTATGTCTTTATCTAGGCCCCTTTCGCTCATATTTCATTTCTTCAGTAACATTTTGTGGTTTTTCTTCATGTGATCATTTGCCTTTGTATTAAATTTGCTCTTAACTATGTTAGAGAATTTTGTGTATTTTATTTTATATAAAATAGCCACTCATTTGCATGAAAATATACCTATTTTAACTATAACTTTCATTTCTGTTCTTGTGTGCATATTGCTACTTTAGGAAAAAGCTACAATTTAAGGAAATCTGATTCTCGGTTACTATAGCCAATCATTCATCTTCTTATTTATCCCCCTCCCAACCTTTTCCTGACACACGTGCATTGCCAGGCGTGGCTTCTTGTTTTCTGAGGAAAGTCCTCTCTTGGTTTGCTTGGATGCACACTGTCCTTAAAGGATGTGAAAGGATACACCTGGAGACCATGGCAGTGTCCACCTGTAATGCCAGCAGGAGGGCAACTGAGGCAAGAGGATCTCTATGGGATGTTCATAGAAAGTGGGAACATAGAGGGTTAATCATGAGTCGTTCCAAAGCCCTGTGAAGGCTTCTTAGCTTAGCATAAAAGTTAATTTCCAAACGTTACTAACGTGGTGAGTGAAGATGAAGATCAGCGGGAAGAGCTGAAGAGCATCGTTGGGGAGCAGTTAAGTCGTGGAGAGTCTTCTGCCCGAGCCCCCAGCGCGCCTGCCCCAGCGCGCCTGCCTGGGCTTGGGTCCACAGGGTCACTTGACTGAGGCGACTTTGTTTAAGATGTCGCTGCGAATTAAGGCTTCTCCATCACACCCCTCACGGCTGCCTTGTAAGACCATCCTCGCTGTGCCAGGCATGTTCTAAGGCAGCTTTCCAAAGGTTAGTGATTTCACCTCGCGTCTGTGCCAACGAAAATAACCAGTTACCATTAAGCACCACCCCGCCCATGACTTGATTTCACATCCAGTTTTATTAAGAGAATGTATCAGAGTTCCTGTACGCATCAGGACATCACAGTGGCCTTGCTACCACCCTTTTGTTCTAAAGGTGAATGCTTCACCTTTGAAGAAAATCAGCTTAACGTGTTATCTGTTGACAGTGAGTTCCTAATAACCTTGTTCCTGCAATTGACTCTTTATGGCTGGAAACACTCTATTAACATGAGAAGCCAAGTTCTACTTCGGGGACTTAGATGCTAGAGAACAGATTAACAGGTCTAACAAGCAAACAGTCTCTTCATTCATTGAAAGCTGGTAATCATTTCTAAGTGTTTTATGTTCTAGACATATCAGAATTCTTTCTTTTCCTGCAAAAGGCCTATGGAGGGGTCAAGGAAGGAAAGTAGTATCCGAGCAAGAATATGAACAGTATTCAGTGCTAAATTTTTTGCGTACCTTTATTTTTAAATCTTTTGTTTTTTGTTTTTAAATTTGTGTGAACGCCTGTGTGTGTACCATGTGCATACCTGGTTGCCCAAGGATGCCTGACGAGGGCATCGGAAATCTTGGAACTAGAGTTACAGACTGTTGTGAGGTGCCATGTGGGTGCTGGGAACCAAACCTAGGTCTTCTGCAAGAGCAGAAGCTAGGCCATCTCTTTAGTTTCTGCTTACTATTTATTATTATTATTATTATTATTATTATTATTATTATTATTATTATTATTATGAACATGTGGGTCCCAAGTTATTCAGGTAGGAAGTCGCAGACAGCCTTCAGGGCAGATAACGAACACTTTCCTATTGAATTCTCCCTTTAGTTCTCCTGACACACCTCTCTCTTGTTGAGTCCTCCCAGCAGTGCTCCTGAGTGAAATGTCTTTGGTGGTACACCCGAACCTTGGTGCCAAGGAAACTTTCAAAGTGGGCTTTGCTGGCACATGCCACGGCGTCCCTGGGACCATGTGTCTTCCTGTGTTTTGTTGTTGCGTGTTTTTGTCCTTCCATGCCACTGTGGGGTGATCTGATACTGTGATCCCCAGGTGCCCTCCCCCGGTTGGCCTCCAGCTCCTCCTCCTTGCATTCCCTGTGGAGGTAAAACTGGTGTTCGCACATTAGCACTGGTGTTCTTTCCCTGAGATTATTTGATTCTAGTGACAGAGTCCGATTTGAGCCTCAGAGTGGAACTGGTATCTGGAGCCTCGAGTTCACGAAGACTTCAGTGGGAGCCAAGCACTTGACTCAGCAGCACTGAAGAAGGAGCTAAGACTGTGTTACGGTGCATTAGTGAAAATGTATTGTCTAGATCGGGGGGTAATGGCTGTTTGAACTTCATCACATCACATTGGAATATCCGCTAGAGTGGTGGTTTACTTTGATGATAAAAAGCCAGGGGAGGTGGCCAGCATCATGGCTACACTCCAAAGCCTTTAAGGGCTAGTTGGAATAGAGGACATTTAGCCTGGAGAAGGAACAACTTGGGGGGTATACTTGCTGTCTCTATGTATTTATTTGATTAATAACTTTATTAATGTTGTTATCAGATAACAATAAAATACACATCTGTTGAGCAAACACTCTTCCAGGGAAGTCACGTGCTCTGTGCTATTTATTCTGCACAAAGGACCCCCTCCCCGTCCCTCTCCCTCCCCGGTCTTTCCTCTCCCTCTCTCTTCACCTCCCTCTTCCTCCTCTCATCTTTAGGCCTCAGGAAATTGAGATCCAGAATTGGGAATTGACCCATCAGCGGTGGCACTGGGCCAGAGCCAAAGGCTTATGGTTTGATTTTCTTTCTTTCTTCCTCCACTGCTCACATTTGTAGATTTTTTTTTTGAGCTCCTTCTGAAGGAATACAACTTGGAAGCCAAAAGTTACAGCAGAGGTATGTGTCCCTGAGAGTGAGTCTTATGCCTGCACATACCGATGCCTGAGGTGTACCAGATCCTGCCTGTCTTCACCGAGATTACATTCCAGTGGGAAATTAAGAACCAAGCAAACAACTTTGGGGTAGTTTTTATTTTTCCCCTGGTGGGCACTGATGAGAAGCAAAACCAGGGCAGAGGGTGGGGTGTGCAGATTGTTGGGTGAGGTGTTTCAGGTCAAGGAGTACTGCACCGAGAAAAAACAATTTGAACAAAAAAGACTTAAAAAAGATAAGGCAGAAAGCCAATGGGTATCTGGAGGAAGATCATTCCAGAGAGGAGAGATCACAGGTATCAAAGCCCCTGGGGTGGGAAGGAGTTTGGTTTGTTTCAAGAACAACTCCAGTCAGGAGGTCAAGCTTACTTGAATACAATGAACAGAGTTGGCAAAGACCATATCTTCCATGGGGTTTTAGATTCCCTAACCCCCATGCGCAATATGAAGCTTGTTCAAGAACCGTTGAGTAAAAGAATAGTATGATTTGTATTACTTAAAGAGTATGATACCTGACCTGGTGGTGTAGCTCAGTGGTAGTGCCTGTAGTGGCATATTCGAGGCCCTGGGTTTGATCCCAATACCACAAAATAAAACATATGGATAAGATAAGAAAAGGCAAATGACTGTGGCCCGGTGAGTTGGCAAGTGGCGGCACAGAGAAGAGAGGGCCCTGAAGACGCACTGGAGTAACCTCTGCAGGAGATGAGGGTGTCTTAGTGGCAGGCCAGGTAAATGAAGAAAGCCGTCAGATGCCAACATGTTTTTCAAGGCAGCTAACTAGACTTGCAGACTAGATGGAGGTGTATGGCATAGAAACTGGACTAAGGGAGAAGTATTTGCCCTGAATAACCAGGTGGGCTGTGGTGTTAATGACAAAAACTAATGCTTCAAGATGCCTTGGTGGAATAGGCATTATAAGAAATAAAAAGTGTGTTCATAATACACTAGGTGGCGATACCAATGAGGCTGTTTTAATATAGATATAATTATATGTGTAACATGTACATATTATTATATATAAACATATACATATATATTTTATGTAATATATAACATGTACATATGCAATGTAATATATGTATATATTTAACATATAATACATAGGATGTACTGTAATATATAATAACACATATGTATTTGTATATTATATATACTATATAATATATATTACATATATATTGTAATATTTATTTGATCTCAGAAACCAGTTGATGCACAATAAATAAGTTAGGCCATGAGTGTATTAATGTAGCTAGCCTAAACCACTCCCTGGGAAATGAATATTTATTAATTATCTTAGGGCCAAGAAAGTAAGTCAGAGGTTGCTCTGAAGCAGCTGTTGATGTCGTGACCAACGCCACTCTCCATGCCCCAAAGAGAAAACTGCCCTGAAAAACTCATGCCTGAGGGGCCAGCCAATTGGAGGACCTCCACCAAAGCCCCCAGGTTCTGTTTGAGGGATCCTCACATTTAACAGAAAAGCTGAGCTGATGAGGTTGGGGTAATCTAGAATGGCATGTTCTCGAAGCATCAGTAAACTAAGTGTTTTGAAGTCTGTGACCAACTAAATTTATTGGTTGCAGGTTGGATAAAATGAAGCATGTGACCAACTGAATACAGGTTGCTGATTGGTTAGAATGAAGCATGTGAGCAACTGAATGTAGTTGCTGATTGGATAGAGTGAGGACTGAGAGCATATGGCTGACTTTAGCGCCTCGGAGTGTACTGGTGACCTAGGACAGTTTTGGTGTCATGACCGGAGTGAGAACGTGGAGAGCCTAAAGACTCCTTCTGTCCAAAGGACCCTGGAAGTGGTGCCGGTCCTGGTGACAGGAGGGGACAGGGGTGCTTTCTGCTCGCCGTATTCATTTCCCAGAGAAGATGTCTAGACTGCAGAGACAAAAGAGTCACACAACCTCAGCTGGGGTGGTGGCTTGGTCTCAGGAAGGGGTTGGGCATGTGCTGTCACAGTACGGAGTAGCCAATATGGGGACAGTGATAGAATCCTTTGTCACGTCTGGTGATGGGGGAGGAATGCTTTCTCCTCTGGTTGAGCCATCTGGCAGGTGGAAGAGATGTAAACATTTGAGGATGGGAGCCGATAAGGAGCTAGCTGTCTGGGATTGTAGAATGGCTGGACCAGACATTTCCCAGTTTTACCCTCTGGTGGCTTCAGTTGTGGACCAGGCTATGAAGCTCCTGTGCCTTGTCCCTACAGTCTCCAAATCAACAGGCCTGCGGTAGAGCCTCAGGGTTTGCATTTCTAACTCCCTGTGATCAGGATGGCCCAGGGAACATGCTTGGGCCAGCCATGCATGTAGGGAGCGGTCATCCAGTGTGTTGGCTGTATTCTTCCTGTGGTATTTAACGTGGGTCCAGAGAATTGATATCTTGCTGGCGTGAGTTCAGGGGCCAGAAGAATGGGCTGAAGAAGTGGTTTATAACTGAGCTGAATGAGAGAGAAATGAGGACAATAAAGGAGCAGTTTTGGGACTGATGGATGGTGACAAGATGGTGGATTGGAATACTGCAGGTGTCTGGGAACATGAAGACCAGAGGTTGAGATGAATGACATTGAGGCTGGAGGTCTTTTGATTATAATATGCAAATAAATGGATGAACTGTACTGCATGGAGGTCAAGAGTCAGGGAGGGAGAAATGCTGCATGGTCCTCTCCACGATGGAGAGAACACCAGGAGTAATGGCAGGTATGGAGGGAGAGCCAGGTGCTGAATAGGCACTGGAGGACTGTCGGTAATAGCAAGCAAGGAAACTGGCACAGTCAAATATTATGCTCTTTGACAACCCTGAGAGCTTTGAGGGAGTGGAGGAAGCCAGTAGTCTGGTAAATGGCAGAGATGTGAGGAAGCCACCTCCATCTCCAAGCTATTATCCCATCATCCAATTATCCCTCTTTTTTCCCCCCAAGGATTAGGGTCCAGTAATCTAAAAAAAGAATACTTGTAGGTTATGTGAAAATCGATTTCATTAGCAACATTATTTCATTAGGTTTAGCAACATTGTTTCATTAGGTTCAGCAACATTGTTTCATTAGGTTCATCAACATTGTTTCCTTAGGTTCAGCAACATTGTTTCATTAGGTTCGGCAACATTGTCTCATTAGATTCAGCAACATTGTTTCATTAGGTTCCGCAACATTGTTTCCTTAGGTGGCAGCATTGTTTCCTTAGGTTCAGCAACATTGTTTCATTAGGTTCCTGCCATCAGTCTTTCCATTTTGTTTCAGGAAGCTCTCCCCAAGCAAAAGAGCAGAGAGCCCTGCTTTATGAGGACCCACCCCAGGGCACATTTGGCCAGTGGGACTCTGGAAGGAGACTAAGTAAATAGGTGGGCTTAAGCCTCATGGCGCCTCCTGCTTTGCCCTATATTTAACTCTTGATCTCAGCTTGCTCTATTACTTTGGGCTTTATCCTGTTGAGGAAGAGGAAGGAGGGGAAGCATCACTTTACAAGTGGTGTGTTAGTCTTTCTGTTTCCATGACAAAATACAAGTAGACAAAAGACAAGTAGCCAGAGGGAGAAAAATGTATTTTGGTTCTAGTTCCAGCTGTAGCCACTGTGTACAGCATCACCCGGGGCCTGCGGGAGGGCACATCATGATGTGGGAGCTGTCGAGGAAGCTTTTCACCTTATCCTGGCTGGAAGAAGAGGTTGTAGGGGAGGCGGCTTTCATTATCTCTACCTGAAGCCTGTGGCATAGTGCCATCCACGTTTAGGGTGTGTACCCCCTCACTTAATCCTTCCTGGAAACGCCTTCCTTCCGGGACACCCAGGTTTGCTTTACTAATCCCGTAGGAGCATCTAAATTGAATCAAACTGACAGTCATGATGATCTCAGGTCCTCCTCTTGTCAAGGTACATCCCAAACATCTCCTTAAATCATAGTGTTCTGCCTCCAAATGACTCATACCCATATCATAGCACAAAAGGCATCAGTTTATCTCCAAAGGCCCCTATATCTTTAATAGTTTCTGCATTGTTCGGAAGCTCTGAGTCCAAAGTTTCCTCGTGACTCGTGATCATGATTAGCTATGATGTGTTGTGAAATAAGAAGACAAGTCACATGCATCCAGGATATAGTGGCATGGTGTAAGTGTTCCCATCCTGGAATGGAAGGATAGGAAAACATTAAGACAAGGCAGGATTGGACCAAAGCAAGGCGGATAGCCAGCCAGCACGGCAGTCAGTGAATCCTGCAGCTTCATGTCCAGCATCTGAGGCACAGTGATGTGATAGGAATTCCCAAAGGCTTGCAGTGCTCAAGGCCATGCTCTTAAAATGGCTTTACCATTACCTGCAGCCTTCCTCAGCTGACATTCCATGTCCCTCTCATCTCTGATTTCTTAGCACCCGTTGTGTCTTCAGTTTCACTCCTACAGCTTCACACATCACCCTCTTGGGACTCCTCAGCCCGCCACATTCCATCTGATCTCCTAGGTCTTCCTCTGAAGTCTAGAAGCAAGCCTCTCTCTGAGCTTCTTAGCCTCTTATTCTATATGGATACATGGCGAGGTATGTAATGATGAAATCTGCGTTGGTTACCAGTTTGAAGAGTAGCCTAGACCCCTTTTACCATGGCTGCAGCAGTGCCTGGGTGGCTGGACACAGCCATTTCTAGATGGCTAACTGGCCTCATGATGGCAACAGTCTATTCAAAGTGGAGTCGTTTTAGTTTTTGGTTATGGGGATTAAAGCTAGGGCCTCGCATATGCTAAGTGCTCCTAGCCTTCAGAGTCTTTCCAAATTAGCTAACATGGTTTCATCCTGTCTACAGGATCTAGTCAAATTCTCACATGTCGTTAAGGCATTCTTCCTAATGTCCACATGCAATATGGCTTCTTTTCAGTGGCCCTAACCTTCCTCAGTCCCAATTCTCTTTATCGGCAATCTGCAAGGTTTTCAAATCCTTTTGCTCTGCTTTTTGCTCTCAGTTCTCACTATAAACTTGAGTAAATCTGGCAGTCATTCAATGCCAAAACCTGAATGATGAACTGACTATATTTCCGTTGCCTTATTAGTCTGTTACCCTTCAGTTTAGCCTAAAAGTCTCAGTACCCTGAAAAAATGTAGCCAGGGTCTTCTAACAATATAATATTGAATGTCCTCGAGTTCAGTTCCCAGGAGTCCTGTTCCCATCTGAAATCCCTGTGAAATCCCAGCCTGAAAGTTCTGCTTGCAGCAGCACTCTGTGCTTGCTCACTTACCTAAGCCTTTCCTGCGAACCAGTTCTAAAGGCTGAAAGCATGATGCGATCAGGGCTTAGTCACAGCGGTGTCCCTGCTCCCAGGACTAATCTTCTGTGTTAGTTTTTCCATTGCTGCGATCAAATAACTGGGAGAAACCGTTGAAGGGTAGGAAGATTTATTTTGGTTTATGGGGTTCAGAGGTGTCAGTCCATGACCACTGACTCCATTACTGTAAGCACAAGGGGAGGCATGGCGACAGTGGTCGCTTGGAGGAGCAAAGCTCTTGGTAGCAGGAAGCAAAGACATAGTGTTCTGTGCTAAGGGCATTCTCTTCTTTCTCCAGTGTATTCCATTAGGGCCCATGGTCAGGTGCCCTCTGTGCTTAGTGAGGCCCTTGCATCTGCTCAGACTGCAGCACAGCTCCAGATGGTTGTTGTTGATTTGATCAGAGAGCTGTGAGCTGTGTGATCCTAACACTTCTTGGGGCTTCAGAGCTGAACCCTGCAGCGGGTGAATAGCTGACTTCAGACAATGCGTTTCCAAGGCTGAAAGCAAATTTCTTGCTTACCGATCCCTCGAGTCATAAACCATTGTTACGAAACTGTTTATACAGAGAACACAGACAGAGCGACTGGCATAATTACTCTCAGAACACATCCTTTCACCCACACTCTGTCAGGCTTGCCAGTTTTGAAGCCTCAACATGAAGCCGTTCCGTATCTTTGGAAACCGTGACTTCTCAGTGCCTGCTTTTCAGCCACAGTTTTCCTTTTAATTTAAGTAGATTTTGATGGGAGAAAGAAGTTGTCATGTGGAATTACTTTGTGGAGTCATTTGAATAGACTTGAAACATCGTTTACACATAAGTAAACTCACTAGTCTGAAAGATACCCTGGCAAGGCAAGGTGTTCTCTCCCCGCCAAAGGCACGGTATATGCCCAAGCCCTTCAAGGCGAAATGCATGCCGGCATCTGCAGGTCAGCCTGCATGCTACAGCCCTGCACTCTGCTGAGGAGGTGGTGCAGGCTCTCAGATAGGAAGCAAATGGGAAAGACACTGTTTTCCTTCAACTTTTTTCTTTTGAAACTTTTGTGGGTTCTCATCAAAAGTTTCTTTTCTAAATGAATTTTTGTGAGTTGTATTTGTTGCAGCACAGATGAAGTTGAGGTCTGTTTTCTAATTTTCCCATCTCTCGATACCGCTATCTAAGTCAAGATTGATGGGTGTGAGCAGTTTGATTGTCACCGGCCTTCGTGTGTTGTTCATCCCCTGAGCAGAGATTATGGCAGTTGTGCTGGCTCCTGTGTAGATGAGATGCCGGCCTTCCACACAGCCAAGCCGCACACACAGGGCAGTGAAGAGGCCCAAGGTGGTCTCAGGAACTTCCTGGGGACAATGGTAAACAACCCTCCTGCCCCCTAAAAATTAAAGTGGACTCATAGTATACCATTTTTAAAAAATCAGACTCTAAAATAAAAAGATGGAGACTCCTGTCCTGCCCTCCCCCACTTTGCCCCATTTCTACCCTTTAGCGGCAGCCGCCTTTAACTCTTTCTGTTTTGACTTATGGTGGTTATCTGGAAAACTTGACGCCAGTTTCTCTGTTTCTGTTATTTGACAAATGAACTTTAGATAATGTGCTCTCGGCTTTGGAGCACGGGGGGTGAGGAATTCAGTAAGTTTACCTTCCTCCCACTGTCTCTCTCCCTCAACTTCTGTCTTGTTCAAAGTCATGCGTTTTGCACAATCAAATTTTTTGGGGTTTTTTTTTTTTTTTTTTTTTTTTTTTTTTGGTTTTTCGAGACAGGGTTTCTCTGTGGCTTTGGAGCCTGTCCTGGAACGTAATTTTATACTCGATAATATTGTAATCAGCCATTGTCTTGTCTATACACGCACTGGAAATAGAGCCCTGGGGACCCCCTGCCCCTTGCATTGTCGACAGTAAATGTTGATGCACTGACTCCAGAGCAGCTTCCAAAGAGCCAAGACCAGGGACTGCAACAAAAGATAGACTTTTTAAAAGATTTAAAATTTTTAGTTATGTGTATTGTATGCCTGTGCATGTGTGTGCATGTGTGTTTGCCTTTATGCATGTGCGTGTGTATGTGTGTACATGCCCATGCATGCATGCATGCATGCTGGGCATATGAGTGCAGATGCCCATGGAGGCCAGAGGCATGGGATCCCCCTGGTGCTGGAGTTGCACGTCGTTGTAAACTCCCCAGCATGGGTCCTCTGCAAGAGCAGTCCATACTCCTGACCACAGAGCCATCTCTCCAGCCCCTGAATACATTTTTTTGGCTATGCTTTTATTCATTTGCTTATTGACTGCTTCTCATGTTTGGATATGTGAATTCCAAATGTGTGTGAGAGCAACATTTAATGTTTTGCTTGAAAATTGAAGTAGGATATTGCCTCCTTTATTTAGCAGAACCCATGTAGATTGCTTGCCCCTGTGTCTAGTGCTCATACACCCCTCTGTCTTTCTCTAAATAGTGTTAATAAGCCAGTATACCGTTGGCCATTTCATGTCACTAACAGGGAAAACATTCAGGCTAGGCTTAGAAACTGTCGGCTCCTGTGTAGTCTAGAAATCATGCTGATCCAAGTCCTCAGTGGCTTATACATCACAATTTAGTGATAGAGCTGGCATTGAAAATTCATTCTCAAATTAGTCACTGTACTGGGTGGTTTGTGTGTCAACTTGACACAAGCTGTGGAGTCATCAGAGGAAGAAGACCCGGCTGAGGAAACGCCTCCTTGAGATCCAGCTGTGAGGCATGTTCTCACCTAGTGACCAATGGGGGAGGGCCAACCCACGGTGGGCGGTGCCATTCCGGGGCTGCTGGTCCTGGATTCTATAAGAAGGTGGGCTGAGCAGGCCATGAGAAGCAAGCCAGTAAGCAGCACTCCTCCATGGCCTTTGCATTCGCTCCTGCCTCCAAGATCCTGCCCTGCTTGAGTTCCTGTCCTGACTTCCTTCAGTGATGAACAGCAATGCTGAAGTGTAAGCCAAATAAACTCTTCCTCCTCAACTTGCTTTCTGGTCATGGTGTTTCGCTGCAGCAATAGAAGCTCTTACTAAGAGAGTCACTTTATGAATTATCACTGGGAGACACCCGATCTTCAGAAATAAGTCCTGCTCAGTGATGTCACTGGATGACGTTGTGTGAATGGACCTCCACCAGTCATTGGTGGGTGTGCTGTCTTCCACCAGCTGTTGGTGGGTGTGCCGTCTTCCACTCGCTGTTGGTGGGTGTGCTGTCTCTCTCTAGCTGTTGGTGGGTGTGCTGTCTCTCTCTAGCTGTTGGTGGGTGTGCTGTCTCTAGCTGTTGGTGGGTGTGCTGTCTCTAGCTGTTGGTGGGTGTGCTGTCTCTCTCTAGCTGTTGGTGGGTGTGCTGTCTCTTTCTAGCTGTTGGTGGGTGTGCTGTCTCTTTCTAGCTGTTGGTGGGTGTGCTGTCTCTTTCTAGCTGTTGGTGGGTGTGCTGTCTCTCTCTAGCTGTTGGTGGGTGTGCTGTCTCTCTCTAGCTGTTGGTGGGTGTGCT
Source organism: Microtus oregoni (assembly GCF_018167655.1). Taxonomy (NCBI): domain Eukaryota; kingdom Metazoa; phylum Chordata; class Mammalia; order Rodentia; family Cricetidae; genus Microtus; species Microtus oregoni. Next base: position 2,407,472 of record NW_024543077.1, on the reverse strand, counting down.
GTCTTCCACCAGCTGTTGGTGGGTGTGCCGTCTCTCTCTAGCTGTTGGTGGGTGTGCTGTCTCTCTCTAGCTGTTGGTGGGTGTGCCGTCTCTCTCTAGCTGTTGGTGGGTGTGCCGTCTCTCTCTAGCTGTTGGTGGGTGTGCTGTCTCTAACTATTGGTGGGTGTGCTGTCTCTAGCTGTTGGTGGGTGTGCTGTCTCTAGCTGTTGGTGGGTGTGCTGTCTCTAGCTGTTGGTGGGTGTGCTGTCTCTCTCTAGCTGTTGGTGGGTGTGCTGTCTCTAGCTGTTGGTGGGTGTGCTCTCTCTAACTGTTGGTGGGTGTGCTGTCTTCAGGAAGTTTGGATTGAGATTCTGCAGTCTTAGTGTCCCAGTTGGTTTCTTGAGCATTTTATATTTTTCTTTTGAATTATTTCTAAATTTATGGAAGTGTTGCAGAAATAGCATCAAGAGCTCTGTCCCTCCCAGCTCTGCCAACAGCATCAGTGCAGTGTCTACAAGCAAGAGCATTCTCCTAGATAACCATGGTGAAGCCATGGAAATCAGGAAGTTCCCATTCACACATCACTGACACCTAATCCATCTGTGCAAGTCAAGTCTCAAGTGTCTCCATCTGTCTCCGTGTCCTTTATAACAAAGGGATTCCATCGCGGGCCACTCACTAACTGTTGTGTCTCTTTATTCTGTCAGTCTGAAACAGTTCTTCTGTCAACTGTTAGGTCAGTTATTTTACAATGCTCTGTAGTCTTGTTTGATGTTTCCTCATGATGACTGTAAGCATTTTAAGTCATAATAGATCACTGAATCAATCCTGTCTAATGCACACTTCAATTTGTCCCGTAATAGACGTTCTTGTGTGGGAACATTTGATCACAGTGACGGCTGCCATCTTTCTCGTCTGTGAAGTTAACCTTCTTGACTTTTCAGTTTTGTGGGGAGATATTTTTAGATCATTTCCATCAAAATTCTACCCACTGGTTTCAGCACACATTTATGTTGGCTGAATTATTATATGATGACTGTCAAATGATTATTTTCTAATTCCTTCATCTCTTTTTATCAGTTGACATTCCACTATGAGAAAATATCTAGTCTGTTTATTTGTGTCAGCGCTGACAGGCAGACTCTGAGCCTGTGGCTAGCAGTGTGTGCTGTAACCAGCACTGCGATGCTCAAGCCCCCTTCTGCCTCTTCAGTGCCTGACACCGTGGCTGCGCCGCTGGCTTCCCTTTGCCCCACATCGGGACCTGTCATTGAGGAGCGTCAGTTTGCCTTAGTGCAGTTTAGAAATTAGGATCTGGGAGCCAGGCAATGGGGGTGCACGCCTTAATCCCAGCAGAGCTCAGGGCCAGCCAGGCAGTGGGGGTGCTAGTCTTTAATCCCAGCAGAGCTCAGGGCCAGCCAGGCAGTGGGGGTGCAAGCCTTTAATCCCAGCAGAGTTCAGGGCCAGCCTGGTCTGCAGATCAAATTCCAGGACAGCCAGAGTTACACAGAAACCGTTTCTGTGTCTCAAAACACCAAAAAAAGAAAGAAATTAGCATCTGGGCCTTTGTATTTTTTACTCCTGGTCTACCTCTGTTCCCATGTCCCTACACTCATAGAGACATGCACATCCATGCCTGTATGTTTATATCACATGTCCCTACATGCATATAGACATGCACATCCATGCCTGTATGTTTATATAACCTACCCCTCTCACCATCTACCTATGTTGAAAACTGAATTTATACAGGTATCTCTGGTTCCAGTATAACGCTCGCCATGTGTTCATTTGAGGGTCTTTGTTTCACTCTTTGTGTTTATGACCCCGTCCTCCCACGTGGACTGCACTCATTGCTCAGTCAGCCTCGGTGGCGCTGCCGTGTCTTACAGCACGCAGACGTGGCCCCACCCTCCCAGACTGCATCGCTGTGGTTACTACTGCCCTCCCTCCTTCAGCTGGACTCCCTGTGCCCTTCCCTGCACCATCGCGGCCTGTGCCAGGGTCCCACCCTCCCATATCTCCAGTGCTGCATGGAATTTTACTTTCCTACTAAATCGTTCAGCGAGGAGCAAAAAATGGGGAAGGGGAAAGGATTCACGTTTTTCTGACTTTTCTCTTGGTGCAGATTATGTGTGTCCCTGATGTTCAATGGGATCCCTTTCCAGTAAACTCATTTTTCTTCTAAGAATTATTTATTTTCTGTGAATGAATGTAAACACACCATGTGCATGTCTGTTGAAGAGGTTGATAAAGGCGATTTTATTTGTAATTCTCATGAGGCGACACCCTCTTCTCTTGTGGGCCTCCACCAGAGGCCCAGGTTCTCCAAAACGAGCCTTTCTGCTCCAGAACTTGATCATCTCAGGTGTTTTTGTCACAGTGACAGAAAGCCAGGACTCTGGTTACTTTTTGCCTCGTTACAAACCTCAGAATACCTATGCACAGAGGTGTAAGTGCAGTCACACGTTACTTAGCAGAGTGGGTATGTGCGTTGGTGGGTGATTTCATCATTGTGCACTCATCACATGTTACACAAATGTACACAGCATGAGTCAGTTGTGCTGTGTGCACACACCACGTGCCCAGGACGTGGTGAGGTGTATGGATCTCCTGCCAGCATAACTTAGCATACTGTTCTGTCCTCAACTCCAAAGTGAGCGCGGGAACCAGCGGTGGCCAGTTGGTGATGACAGTTGGGTGTTCATGCCGTCTGTAACTCTATGTGCTGTTTATTCCTGTACAGCGGACAGCGCATTGGGTTTGTTTGTAAGGCCAGCATCACGATTAACACCCATGAATTAGACTACAGCATCAAGGTAGCCAGGGTGTCCCTTGGCAATAAGAAATCTCCCGCTCTGTTACGGTTTGTGGGACCGCGTTGATGGAGTCCCAGCTCTGAGACCGAGGCTGGCAGAGGTCGTGTCTTCCACATCCTTACCCTGCTCATGCTTTCGTTCTCACGTTCAGGGACACAGCTCCATCTGGAATCATTTTCCTTGTGTCTGAAATGTTTCCCTTTGCAGTCTTTGTGGTACATTTCAGTTGGTCATTGAAAACTTTCAGTATGTCTGCAAGCTTGTCTTCATCATCCTCATTTTGAAGGATATTTTTGCTGGACATAGAATCTAGGTTAAGCTTTTGGTTTTTGCTTTTTAATTCTTTAAAGATTTTGTTCCATTGTCTGAAATATGTCTACACCATCCTCATTTTGAAGGATATTTTTGCTGGGCATAGAATCTAGGTTAAGCTCTTTCTTTGTATTTTAATTCTTTAAAGGTTTTTTCATTTTCCAATCATCTTTTTGATTTTTTTGTTTTGTTTTGTTTTTGTTTGCTCTGCGAGATAGAGTTTCACTATATAGCCTTGACTGTCCTAGAACTCATTCTGGAGACTGGACTGGCCTAGAAAGAGCTTCACCTGACCCTACCTCCTGATTGCTGGGATTAAAGGCGTGCACCACTATTGCCCAATCATCTTAATATATTCTTCCTTCTGTGTTCCAAGCCTTTTATCAGACTGATTTTAAGTTTGCTTATTTTTTTAACTATGGAAAGCAATTTGATTATGATGTCCCTTGGTACAGTGTTTTCGTGTGTGTGTGTGTGTGTGTGTGTGTGTGTGTGTGTGTGTGTGAGAGAGAGAGAGAGAGAGAGAGAGAGAGAGAGAGAGGCTTTGCCTCTGATTTAAGACATTGTGTTTTTTATCTCTTAGAAGATCAAAACTGAAAATCGGATGTCATTGGAGGTGCCTGTAGTGGAGTCCCGGGGAGGTCAATTGTAAATTCTAAGCTGGCCTGGGCCACGTGGTTAAACTCTGCCTCAAACAAACAAGGGCAGAGGTTGTTGTGGGGTGAAGTAATTAACTAGTATGTGCAAAGCCCTAAATAAACTTCAATCCCCAGCACCAAGAAAGAAAGAAAGAAAGTTCAACTGGGGTCTTTCAGATTTTCCCTTGTTGATCTACTCTAAGTTCCTGAGTGTCAAGGGTCACGTGAGGGGACCAGCTGGCTGCACTGGAACTTATGAAAGAAGCGTGACTGGGCGGTCAGCAAAGCCTGAGTGAGCCTCGGAGAGGCAAACCTGGAGGACTACAGAGGACGTTGTGCTGTTGCTGAGCTCGGCTTCTGTTGTTATGCTCATGGTCACCACCCATTGGGTTGTTGAAACTCAGGGGGTTGCCAACCCCTCCCTGGGTCATGTTACTGGCATTTACAATAGCAGTGATTGACCTTTTCCAGGCATTGCTGCTGGAGCAGATTGATGATTCAGCCTCCACCCTTAGAAAGAATCTAGACAGGTAGATTGTTAGTAAGGCTAGGTTAAGATGTTTCTGTTAATGACTTTAAGGTAGAAAGTCTTGGGTGACAATGTAAAGTTTAGAAAGGCACACTTTTCATGGTTGCGTGAGGGACTGGTTGAGGGCAGGGAACAAGAACAGCGGCAGCCACTGATGCCCCTTTCTGCTAGGATGGGTTGATGACCAAAAGTGATGTTAATGCCTGTGCCCGCTTCTGCCCTCCGTTTCCTGATAAATTTAATACAAAACTGTTGCCGACTGGGTATGCACCCTGAGGATTTAAAGTAGAAACGACTGACTATTTTTCATATGTAAAAGTTTAGATTTGTGTTTCTTTTAAGATTTTAATAAGATTACCTTTTGAGATTAAAAAAAAAAGTGATTGATTCCTTTCTTTGTAATTGCAAAATGCCTTGCAGTAAAAGAACCGACTGAGAAAAATACTTTGCTTGCCTTCACTTTGTTAATCTATAACACGTTGCTTGGATGTATGTGGGTCTTTGGGAATAATTCGTTTTCACCTGTAATACGTAAGTTGTTTAATTATGTAAAGGTAGTAGGGACACGCTGCCTTTTACTTGTGTTCATTGTAATCATTCACTTAAAAATAGTGTAACTGCATTGTCATCTTTGTACTGCTTGGAAGATTCTGCTGGGTATATAGGCTGTAAGGGAGACAGTAAAGTAGGTAGAAGGAATGGCTTCCTTCAGGAAGTAGTGAGAGGGAAGTCCTCAGGAAGGAGAAAGGAGGGAAACAGAACAGGAAAAGAAGAAAACAAAACTGGCGACAGAAAGAACAATAAAAAGAAGCCTTTATCCCTCAGAAAAGAAGTCTGTCTGTTTTTCTCAACAACTTTGCCTCCCGTTCCCAGCCTCTGTGACTTGATGAATCAGGTCCCTGCATACGAACAGCACATTTTCGCCATGGTAACTGTCAGGCCTGTCCAGTACCCTAACTGCCTCCGTCAGTTGTGAGTCATTTTCAGTGGAATGATTTTGCTCCTTATCTTGTATTTTTCTGCATCTTTGTACATGTGATAATTGTCTGTTGAACTCCAGGCATCCGTCATCAATCTTACTACACTATTTGCTGTTTTACATTCCCATAAAGGGTTCTGAACTTTATTCCCAAACATAGTTATGTCACTTACTGCTTGCCTTTTTGCTTTCACACTTCGTTAGCCTGGGCCAGGGCAGCATCTGGGGTAAGATCTAACCTAACCAGTCTTACCTGTTTCTGGAGCCAAGGTCCTGGAAAGCTTAGGGTTAGGGTTAGGGCTAGCTAGCAGGTGCTGTTCTTGGAGAAATCTCTGCTGGTCGTCTCTGCTGGTCCTTTGACATAGTCTCTTTCTGGCACTGGGACATTTCCTCAGTGTGCAGCTTCATCTCCAGTGCAGTGCGCAGCTCCGTCTCCAGTGCAGTGCGCAGCTCCGTCTCCAGGGCAGTGTGCAGCTAAGTCTCCAGTGCAGTGCGCAGCTCCGTCTCCAGGGCAGTGCGCAGCTCCGTCTCCAGGGCAGTGTGCAGCTAAGTCTCCAGGGCAGTGCGCAGCTCCGTCTCCAGTGCAGTGTGCTGTGGACTCATAGTACCTGTGTTCTCTGGGTTCCTCCCTCATTTCCATCCAGACAGACCTAGTTCTGTCAGACTCCTCCTTCCTGGGTCTTAGCCTGGAAGCTTCCTCTAGGCCATGAGCTGGGGTAATAGGGCTCCTGTCATGTGATTCCCAACTCTCAGTATTAATTACTCTTTCTTAAAAGAGTAAAGTCATAAAGAGCCAGAGCCATTGTTTTCTGTGTTTCTTAGTTCATGAAAACTTAAAAAAAAAAAAAGAACTTCATGGTTATTTCAAGTAGAAATTAAATATGTTCCCTTTTGTTTTGCCCATAGAGTAAATTATGCTAACCTTCAACATTTTGATATCTGAGGAGCATTTTGCTGCCATTAGGGTGTCATGTGACCTTTCTTTGCAGTGTTCTTTTGTGAAGGGTGTGGCCCTTTCTTTGCTGCCCCTGTAACATTCCCTTTGCCTCCGTGGCTGGATTCAAGTTCTAGCTCACTTTATGGAGCAGGGATGGTGGAGCAGGGATGGTGGAGGTGTTAGAGCCATACGATCAGTTTCTTTCCATGGAGAGCTCAGAGCCTGGACCCTTTAGACCACAGATCCTGAATTGGGAGAACTGAAATTTGGCTTGGATCCTTTGGCTTCCATTTGACTATTTTTTTTCCCACTGCAGCAAAGTATCTTTCTGTAGCCCTCTACACACACACACACACACACACACACCCCACCGGGGTGGGCAGGGGAGACACACTCACACATATATGTACATATGTGTACACATGTAACCCATATAGTTCAGAAAACTTCCTCTGCATGCAGTCTGAGTTCTTTTTTAAAAATATATATAATTTATTATTTTTTAAAAATTTTATTTCATGTTCACTGGTGTTTTGCCTGCATGTATACTTGTCTCAGAGTGTCAGAAACTCTGGAACTGGAGTCACAAGACCGGTCTGAATTCTTTCCCTTGTTAGATTTTTTTTTTCCATCTTATCAGTGATCAAAAGGCTTGCAAGGCACTTGAATAGGCTAGGAATGATCTCAGCCAATGGGATAAACAGGGAGAGAAAAGAGAGTGTGGTGGTTTCATTTTGGAACAGACTTCAAGAGCTGTGCGTACAGCATGTTGGTAGGAACTTGTCTGTGGAGACACTGTAGTCATTTTGATCCATGTCCAGTGAAAACTACGGCAGAACTGCCAAAATAGAAGGAATTCTGGGTCCGCTCATTTTCTTCAGATAGTGGGCCAACTGGAGAAATTTGTTAAGCCAGTTCTGAAACACTACACCCAAAACTAAAATGAGCAAGCGTAATCACGTGCAACGGCAATAGGAGGTTCCCTGAGAACGTTCCAGATTCTCTTCCACCAGTCATAAGACGCGTGCTTAGCTGAATGTCGCGTGCGGGTCTTGCAAAGAGTACAGCAAGGTGACTTGTGGAAGGAGTCCCCTAACTGAGACATTGGGCCAGTCACTTACTCTAGCTGGGGTTCTGTTTCCATAGTTAGGTAAGAGCTTGAATTAAAGGAGTCTAAAGTAGCTCCCAGCAGATCTTTTGATCTTGAAAGTGACCTTCGTTGACACGAGGCTCTGTTCCTACCTCATTCTTAGAGCTAACAGCAGAAAATGGAAGCTTTACCTGTGACTACATTCCCTTATCTGTTAAAGGTCATCCCACGTTCTTACTCAGCTAACTCGCAAAAACATCTGGCTCACACCAGTTTCAACCATCCTTAAATATCACAGCCTCCATCATGACAGCTTCCAGTGGGGACCTTCAGGGACTGGGGTGCAAGTTTAGTTGGCAGCTCCCCAAAGTGTTTGCAATAATGACTGTTCTTGCTGGGATACATGTACTGAGCAGAAGGCATGACTAGTAGGAATTAGAATCATTGCTGGTATTTGAGCTAGCAGAAACCAAGTGATTAAAATTATAGCTGCCTTGAAATATTTAGCCCTCACAGTAACCATTAATGACAGTTGTGCTGAACATGGTAGGAGGTACCTCTAATCCTAGCTCTTTGGAGGTGGACAAAGGCGGATCCTTGACTAAGTGTGGAGGGTTAGAGGGCCTCCTGGACTGTGTGAAACCCTGTCTCAAACAGTACAGAACAGAAGCCAGTAGCCCAGTCGTGGACTCAACCTCGGTATCTATCAGTGGATGAGTGCGATAGAAAACGTGGCATTTATGCACAACACAGTTTTATTCAACTATATAGAAAATTGAAATTAGACTTGGGTGAATTGGCGACCTCATGTTGAATGAAATAGGTGAGTCTCATAATGAGAATTACTGTGTTTTCTCTCATGTGTGCTATCTTGGGGATGGGGAGAACGTTAAAGTAGAAGGGTATTAGGGACATAGAAGGGCAGTCTCATCTACGCACTTACATGCATGTGTGGAAACGCCGTCATGGACCCTTTTACTTGTATTACTACTGCGTACTCATAATGCAAGGTGTTTTGAATAGCTGGAGTACCAACGACAGTTCAGCAAAAGAACATCCAGCTGCTGGGTGTGCTTTCCGTTTCCATTCCTGGTTAATGTCAATCACAGATCTCACGTTATTCTCTTTCTCTTTTAGCTGTATCTGTTTAGTGAGTTTGAGTTTTCTATCTTGGACTGTAAAGTTGGTCTCACTGAATGCAGTGCATCTGTCTTCTTAATCCTCTGCCCCTGGCCAGGCACAGTGGTGTGGTGGTGGTGGAGCAGCTTCTCACTAGCCCCACACAGCAGTGACCTCATGCTGGGACAAGTATCTCTGTGGCTCACAAATCCAGTCTTTTCTCCACGGTTCAACACTACCGCTTTTGTTAGGACTTAGCCAGATTCAGTCATTTCATTTTCAAATGCTCTTCTCATGAAGTCCAGGTAATGAAAATACGGCGTAAATAAGTCTCAATGTGATTTTTAAAGTCGTCCGGCATTGCTAACTGTGCGGCTGTTTTTCAGCGCAGTGAGGGACAGGTGCAGATGACAACAGAGCCAGAGTGAGTGCTGGGCTTTGCAGGCCGCGTGCTTATTTGAATAAAACGGCATATGAAATACTCATTAGCTGTAATCTTATGTGCATTAATACAGAATTAGAAAAAAGTGAAGCCATGGGATTTGGGAAGTTTTAGGGGGCAGTTGATGCAGAAAACCGGGATTAGGAAGGGAGTTCGGAGGTCAAGGATAAAGGTCAGTACAGCGGAGGTTCATGAAGAAGCCTTGGGGGAGGGGAGGCAGCAGGTTGAGGGGGCAGGACAGGCACGGTGGTCAGCAGTGCGTCCTGAACCCCTGTGATGCAAGTGGCATTTTAGGAATGAGCATGTGCTCATTCAAGCACATTCTTCTCGCACCATTTCTCTCGTGAGCAGAGATTCAGGTCTGTGAGCTATTTATCCAGGGTCGAAGACACAACCTGTGGCCAGGAGCCAAAACCAAGTCAAAGTATCCGTAATGAAACTTTATTGCCGCAATGAAATTAAAATCTGTGCTACACGTGCGCTATCTCTTCACCAGCTGAGATGTTGATACCAGAGGCATCTGGGATGATGCATGTTGGCTGCTAAATTTAGTGTAATAGTTGCTTTTTGGACCCATGGTTTTTCCCTCCTGTTGTTGCCACCGCTCTGTGGGGTTTTGTTATTTTTTTTTTTTTTTTAAAGAGACGTGGTCTTGGTCTTGCTACGATGCCCAGGCCGGGCTAGAACTCCTAGTCTTGCTTTAGCTTCCTGAGTCGCTGGGACCACAGACGATTCACACTGGGCCTGAGCACAGTGGCTTTCATTGCTCTTTGGGGTGTGTAAGGTGGATCAAAATGCAAATTTTCTTGGATAACAAGCCTGGCGTGCCCTGTGAGACTGTCTCAAGCAAAATAAGTAATATAAATATAAATAAATATAACAGCTCCTCTTCTCCCGGGTCCCGCCCAGTCCTGCGGAATGGCTTGAGTTTAGCTGTGTACGGTCGCTGGCGGTGAGAGCTGCGGCCCCATCAGACGAGCCTCACTCGGTCTTCGCTCACGTTACTCCTGAGCAGCAGGGGCTGGCTGCACGTCTGTCTTTCCACATGGGTAGCGTGAGCTCCCTCACATGGGGTTCTCAGGGTAGTCAGATTTCCTACATGGAGGCTGAGAAGTCTTAAGTTTTCCAGGCCAGTTTAAAGTATCATTTACGCAAACTTAATTAAATTTAAACTACTCTTGTATTCCTGGGATAAATTTTGCTTGCTGTGATTCCCCCCTTTCGTACATCGGGTTAGATGTGCTGCCTTCTTACTATTTTGCAGTTCTCTATAAGTGAGGTTCACACATAGTTCTGTGTCCTACGTGCATTCCTGTGCAAATCGAAACTGGGACGGATTGTGCTTCCATAAAGTGAGTTGAGATGCTGTCTACGTTCCCCATGATCTGAGACCGTTTATATGATTTAGATGTAGGTGTGGGCCTCACCACTTGTCTTTGTCCACTCTGAGGCAGACATTCAGTCCGTTACCCCTCGGTTCTCCAAACTGCATGTTTGTCGCATGCAAAACACACTCAGTCCATCCCAAGAGTCTCAAGTTTTAGCTCACTATTCCAGCATCAACTCCAGAGTCCAGAGCTTCATCTAATTAGATCAGGTAGTTCCAAGGCAGACTTCGTCCAGCAAGTCATGCTTCTGAAGTTCATTGGTGGGACAGCCATGGGATAGATGGATACATCCTCCCAAATGGGGGAGGGAAGGGGCCTCGGGTCCCAAGTGAGTCCCGTACCTAGCAGTTCCACAGCTCGGAGTCCTCTGGCTGTAAATGATCTTTTTACTCCATGTGTTGCCTCCTGGCTGGCAATTGGGTCCCCAACAACTTCTATGACTTTGCCTGGCTCACCTCATAAAACGGGCCTCATAAATTGAGGTCTCACTTTGACAACTTTATGATTCTAGAGTCTTGAGGGCAGCTCCACCCCCATAAGTCCACACGACGTTGCCCTGGCGGGGACTTTCGCTCCACTCGGCTGTGACTTGATGGGTGGACACATTCTTGGACACGCCTTCAGAGGTCATTCTCTCGCCGGCCTGATGACTGGCACCAAGCTTCCCGTATCCGTGCTGATCTCCTTATCAGTTACTTGACCATATCCTTAGTGTTCTCTGCTGAACATATTTTGGCCAGGCTTAGGGTTTTTCTGAGTCTTTGTTTCTAAAATCATTTATTTCCTTTAACATTTTACAATGCAGTTAAAGGAAGCCACACATCAGCTGGAATGCTCCCCTTCTTGGATGCGTCTTTCACCAGGCATTTTAGCAAATCTTGCCCCGCACTGCACTCCTGCGCGCTGCACTCCTGCCCCACGCTGCACTCCTGCCCCACGCTGCACTCCTGCCCCACGCTGCACTCCTGCCCCATGCTGCACTCCTGCACGCTGCAATCCTGCCCCGCGCTGAACTCCTGCACGCTGCACTCCTGCACGCTGCACTCCTGCCCCGCGCTGCACTCCTGCACGCTGCACTCCTGCCCCGCGCTGCACTCCTGCATGCTGCACTCCTGCCCCGCGCTGCACTCCTGCCCCGCGCTGCACTCCTGCACGCTGCACTGCTGCACTCCTGCACGCTGCACTCCTGCACGCTGCACTCCTGCCCCGCGCTGCACTCCTGCACTGCTGCACTCCTGCACGCTGCACTCCTGCACGCTGCACTCCTGCATGCTGCGCTCCTGCCCTGTGCTGCAAGCCTGCCCCGTGCTGCACTCCTGCACGCTGCGCTCCTGCCCTGTGCTGCACTCCTGCCCCACGCTGCATTCCTGCCCCGCGCTGCACTCCTGCACGCTGCACTGCTGCGCTCCTGCACGCTGCGCTCCTGCACACTGCACTCCTGCCCTGTGCTGCACTCCTGCACGCTGTGCTCCTGCCCCGCGCTGCACTCCTGCACGCTGCGCTCCTGCATGCTGCACTCCTGCGCGCTGCAATCCTGCCCCGCGCTGCACTCCTGCACACTGCACTGCTGCACTCCTGCACGCTGCACTCCTGCACGCTGCGCTCCTGCATGCTGCACTCCTGCGTGCTGCACTCCTGCATGCTGCACTCTTGCACGCTGCGCTCCTGCCCCGTGCTGCGCTCCTGCACGCTGCACTCCTGCCCCACGCTGCACTCCTGCACACTGAACACAACGGATGCAATTCAGCCAAGTTCCTACCATTTCATAACAAGGGTGCTCATTCCTCCAGTGTCTGTTGCCTTGTACCTGCATTCCCACCTGAGGGTTCCTAAGACTTGCCAGTGCGATCCATTGGCATGGGGTTGTCTGTGGTATTCACTGTCAATCCCCCCAACATTCTGGTCACAGCCACTTAAACACCCACCAGGGGAACTCAGATGTTCCTCCTAGTACACCTCCTTCCTGAGCATTCACAAAACTGTCAATCTTGCTTCATATCCATCTCAGTCTTTCCAGCTTGTTCCTACAAATCCTTTGTTATCCAGTTCCAAAGTTGTTGTCTCATGTTTAGTTTTATGTTACAGCGTCACCCCGCTCCTGCCCCAGTTTTCTCATGTTTAGTTCTATGTTATAGTAGTACCCCTCTCCTGCCCCAGTTTTCTCATATTTAGTTCTATGTTACAGCGTCACCCCGCTCCTACCCCAGTTTTCTTAGTTTCTTAGGGCTGCCCTAACAGAGTATCCATGACTTAGCAACTTGTAACAAACAGAAAGTTATTTCTCATAATTCCAGAGACTAGCGTCCTGGAATTTCCAGGATCAAGGTACTAGTATATGGTAGGTCTCCTGGCTGCACCAGGAACACTTTCTGGAGAGGTGGCTTAGCAGTTAAGAGAGTTTTCTACTCAACCAGAGGCCCTGAGTTCATTTCCTAGGTCCCATATTCTGCACTCACAATCACTTGTAACTCCAGCATCAGGGGTCCAGTGCCTTCTCCTGGCCATCCTGGGCACCCACATACAACATGACATACATTCTAACACATGAAATGTGTGTGTGTATGTGCATGCATCACACAGAGAAGGGCAAAGAGAGGACTAGAGGGGAAAAAGAAGGCCAAATTTAACCTTTTATAATAATCTCATTCCTGTGATCATGGATTAATTCCTAAGGGCGGAGCCCTCCTGTCCTAAGCCCTGCCTAAGGGTCCTCCTCCTCCTGCTGCCACAGTCCAGTGTTTCAGAAGGACACACATCCATCCGATCAGGGCCATCTGAGCCCCTTCTCCGCTCTGGTGGCTCTTCATAGTTCTTTCTGACTATTGATCTTTTCAGGTTTTCCAACCCTTTTTGAGACAGTTTGGTCATTTATATTTTACTAGAGGGTCGTAAGTTAAAACTTTGGCACAAAGCTGTCTGCATTCCTTTAGCTGAAGGTGTGTCCGTATCTGCGGTCTGTTCCTCTTCTCATCGCCAGTCCCAACGTTCTCGTCTGTGTACTTCCTCCAGTGTGTTTATTGTGCAATGAATACATTTTAAATTAAACTTGCTAAAAATGCACATGGATGGTATTAGGGACAAATCTGGGAATGATTTAGCCCGTTCTTACGCCAAGTGTGGTGGTTGTTGCCTGAAATGAGTTATTTGAGTTGTGAATTGGAAATGCAGAGACTTGATTATTGTTCTGTAACCGTTGCCCCGTCATTCTGGTTGCCGGTTCTGGGAGCACATCTTCGTTAGACCTGACATCCTCATTAGCACATGCTTTCTCACAGCCTACCATCCTCTCAGTAGAGCCTTCCCACCCACAGTGCTACCAGCCACGTCGCAACGAAAGCACATTAATTTACCATGTAGCACAAGCATTGTGTTTCATTTGATGCCATCACCGTGAGACTGCGTTCTCAACTATGTGAGTGGTCTAGACAGAGGAATGTAGAAGGCTTTAGGGTAGATTCCTGGTTTGGGGGAATAATACTTAATAAACTCTTCAAGTGTTTGAGGGCCTCCCATGAGTCCAAGTCTGCTGTAGGTGCCGTAGTGATGCGGATGATTTCTGGACATACCAAGTGCACATCAGTGATGCTCTGGTCTCTTCCCGGGCTGTCCCTCTGCAAAGAGCTCCACATACTTTTGTTCTAGTCCATCACCTACTTTCTGTTCTGAACATACAGGACACTCTGCTCTTTTAATGACTTTGAGAAGAGATTCCTAATCCCCTCTGAGGCTGTTCCTTGCACACAGCAGCCAGAGTTCTGAGTGCCCTTCTTTCAAATTTCAGCTTGAGTCTTGCCGCTCTTAGGCAAGCCTTTTCCAAGAACACGTTATCTCAGACTGATGTATTTGCTCTGAAAGGATAACTAGACTTGTACGTATGCATATCTCCAGTGTGTGCTTGACTAGGGGTTGTGGTGATAGCGTTGTCAGCAAGATGAAGACGTATGAGCTCAATGACAGAGACACCATGTTGATAACTGCATAGCGATTCACCATCAGCCTGGAAGGAAGTCTTTAATAACAATGGTGTAGGGTTCTGGTTTTGATCTAGTCCTGTTCAGCATGTCTGCTCATTCCACTACTTACCAGCGAAGTGTTCATTGAGTACCTCATGTTGGAAAATGCGGTACGCTGGGGGTGATGTAATGGTGAACAGGAGATGTGTTCTTCCTTTCAGGTGTATTACAGTGTAAGCACTTGAACCAGGAAGACTTGCTAGGCTAATGCGGTGGGATACAAGTTGTAGATGGGGTGACCGTATGCGTAACAGAGTCAGCGTGTAATTGTGAAGCTCTCTGAGCACTGGAAAGGTGGGAGATGTATTCAACCCACCCTAAATGTCAAGATGGAATGTAATTGGGATAACAATATAGTATGAGAAGAGGGGGGCGTGCCATGCGGATAACAGCCCTATTCGTCTGTTTATGTATTTTATTTAAAATTGTGTGTGGTTTGGAGCACATGTGTGAAGTGCTCATGGAAGCCAGAAGAGGGCGTCAGATTTCCCAGAACTAGAGTTTCTGGTGTCTTGAGCCGCCCAACATGAGTGCTAGGAATCAAACTCTATCACTCTGCAAGATGTGGTAATAACCCCGGCCAACTCTGCGACCCCGACAGCTTTATTAGAAGAGGCACGCAGAACCTTTAGTCACTAATCAGTCAGTGTTGATCAGTGAGGTCTGAGTTGTTAGAAAAGGTCCAGTTACATCCGTAGACATGCCGAATCCAGAATGAGAAATGCTAAGGCCTTTCTGCTCTGCTGACTTTTAAAAATGATCCCAAGGTAGTTTTCCAGGCATTTTTTAATGCTTGACACATTGTAAGAAAGCATAACTAAACATGTCAGTTTGTATTTCATAGGACCCGAGAAAACCAGAATTAATAGGGATCCAACAGTCAGCAGTGACTTGGTCTGCAGTGCAGTGAGGGTCTCAGCAGCGAGATGGGAGGGAAGGGAACTGATACTTGCTGAAGCCGTGTTCTTAAAGTCCCATGAGTACCGACACAACGGAGATGGTTGGGACAGCAGCAATGACAGGATGTAGGTTAGCGTTTACTCTGCAGGCCTGTGCTGGACAAAGCCATTGAACAAGTGATTGGACCCTGATGTGCAGGTGATGGTCTCGGGTGACTGTCAGCTGTGTCCTCTTGTCCTGATTGGGGCTCGTGTGGTTGCTGGTACAGTTCACCTCTTTGTGATTGTAAGACTCAGGCCCCTAGTTCTGGCTGGCTGTCATCTGGGGCTACTGTCAACTGCAGAGAGGCTGCTGTAGTTCCCTGCCAGGTCCCCTGCCCCATAGGTGCTGTCTTTCTTTCAGCCCCTTCTTTCAGGAAGGGCCAGCCACTTGAGAACTTACCTCATGAGGTCAGACCTAGCAAGCGTACTAGCGTGGGCTGCCACAAGATTCCGGAGACTGGGTGGCTTCAGCAGAAATATGTTTTCTCATAGATCTGAAAGCAGGAAGTCTGAGATCAGAGTGCCCACATAGTGTTGGGGCGGGCTCCTTTCCTGGCCTGCAGATGGCTGCTTTCTTTCCATGTCCTCCCGTAGCCTTTGTCCTGTGCACGGATGGAGAGGGCAGTTCTAGGGCCACCAGTCCTGTAGGATTCATTTAACCTTAGTGCCTAAATGTATTTACCTGGGGATTTCCCACCTCAGCAGTGGATTTGAGCAGACAAGACTCAGTGTGTCGCACCTGGATAACCTCCTTTTTGATTACGTCATAATCAAAGGGGACCTTCGTTGTATCTCCAGGTTCCTAATTCCTGGAATTAGAGGCAAGTACCACCACACATGACTTTAATCTGTTTTTAAATAGACAGGTTACCTTTGATCAAAAAGTAACATCTAATCATAGATTTTTAGAACCTATGATCACTTAGTTCTAGAACAGGGCTTTTTTCTTCCTGTTGGTTCTGATTATTGATCCACAAAGACCTCAAGCCTCTCTTGAGCCTCATTTCATTGTGGTTTCTGTTGGTCACTGTTGAAATGAGTGTTTTGAACAGTTGGACGGCAGTGTTCCATTTGGATTTCAGAAAGAGAAAAGCCTTTTATTAGCACTGAGCGAGTGGTAAGTAGGAGAGAAAACAGGGTGATGCAGCTTAGAGCCCTGAGAACCAGGCTGGGGGGGTATGAGGGAGTATGGGAGAGAGCAGGCTGTGGGGGTGTTATGGGGGAGTACGGGGGAGAGCAGGCTGTGTGGGGGCTATGGGGGAGAGCAGGCCCTGGGCAGTGCGGGATTGCTGGTTGTCAGTCCCATAGCATGGTTGTTCCCGACTGCTGTGGAGGATGCAGCAGGTTGTAAATAGATCCTGAGATTTACATTTAATGTAGAAAATTTATAGGCTATAACCTGTCTAGTTACCAGTGAGCAGGCTAACGTGTCTAGAAGTCCATGTATAGTGAATCCCAGGCAGGCGTCAAAGCTTCTGTAATCGCTGTCTAAATGGGAACCTTAAATTCTCCTGGCCTCTAAGAGGAGAAACCTGGAGTCTAGACGGTTGCTGGTTGGAAAGCCTGAGGTCTTGGGTTATTTGCCAGGAGGATTGCCGACCGGTGACACAGGTGATGCCAGGAAGGATCCGTGGATACGGCGTAAGGGTGGCCCTGGAGGCGATTAGGGCAGGTGAGCCACAGGGAGTAGCCCAGCACATGAAGTATGGGGTGGCTGTTAGCTGGGGGAAGAGGATGACGGCTGTGGGTTTAGAGGCAAACAGGGTAGAAATGATGTTTTAAATCAGTCCCTTATTGCAAAATTTGCTGACACTGCCCAGACCTCAGGCTCCTAGATTCTGAGACAGTGGTCACTGCTTCCCAGAGACATTCTGTCTCTAACTGCTGTGACATCAACTCCTGCAGCTGTCCTGAGTCTCTGCATAGTCTCACTTTGGATTTTTGTGTTTTGGCAGGTTTTTATTTCTTCCTTTCTAATTCCCCCAATATTGATGTTCCTCTGAAATCCGTTCTAGGCTCTGCTCTCTCTCACTTGCTCATTCTCACTGTCTTACAGGGTGATCTCACTCACTCTGCTCATGTTATGATGTTATGAAATGTTGTAATGCTTCATAACATTATTAGCATCTGTGTGCTAATGATTGCCACATTTTTATCCCTGATCAAGGCCACACTGCTATTGATGTGGCACAGGATATCTGAGTCTCAAGTAAAACCATCCAAGTGGCTCTTCTTATGCCCCCTGTCCCACACAGTGGCATCACCAGAGTCTTGGCTCCTCGTGCGATGTGATAACATCCACCTGTGCTATCATCATTCCAATCACAACGCAGATTCCTTTATTATTCCGTAAGTCCCCATCCTCTGCAGTGCCTCTGTTGGAGGGAGGGGGATGGTGATGCCTCAGCTTCCTGCTCTGGCTGCCTGCCACCATGCTTCCCCTGCTCATTACAGACTCGCCCTCTGGAATAGTAAAGCAAAATAAACCCCTTCTTCCTGTATGGAGCTGCCTTTTGTCATGGAGTGCCTTACAGCAACAGAAAAGTAACACAGCTTCTGGCCAGATTAGTGGCCAGAATATACAAAGAAGTCAGAAAACGAGCAAGAATTGAAAGCAACCCCATCAATAATAAACGGGCTAGTGAAATAAACAGACAATTCTTGAAAGATGAAATACAACTGGCCAATAAATACAAGATAAAAATGTTCGGCTTCTCTAGACATCTAAAAAATGCAAATCAAAACCACCAAAATTCCACGCCACCCCAGTCAGAAAGACAGTCATTAAGAAAACAGTTCACAGTGTGTCCGCAAGGATGACAGCAAAAGAGAATCCTAGACACTGCTGGCAGAAATGTACTACTAGTTCAGCCCCTGTGGAAGGCACTGACAGTCGGCCTTCCATAGGACCCATTCACCCAAAGGTCTGAGTCAGCGCGTCCTGGGGGCAGCTGCTCACAGTCGCCAAGTTATGGCGCCAGCCTAGGTGCGCAGCAACGGAGGGATGGTTGAAGAAAATATATGTATACAGTGGAATTGTTTTCAATCATAAAGAGGAAAGTGGATTTGATTGGAGAGAAACATAAAATTTTATATGCTCTCTGTCATTGTAGTTTCTAGATTTCATATAGCAACACAAAAATATGCTAGTATATACGCTATGAAAGTAGGAATAAAGTTGTCTAAGCTGATAACGGTGACTAATGGCTGGGGGAGGAATGCGAACAGGGACAGCTTTGAACTATGATGCTTGGGGTCTTAGTTTGGGTTACTATTGCTTGATGAAACCCCAAGCAACTTGGGCTAAAAGGGTTTATTTGGCTTATACTTCCACATCATGCTCCACCACTGAAGGGATTCAGGACAGGAACCCAAACAAGGCAGGAACCTGGAGGCAGGAGCTGTTGCAGAGGCCATGGAGGGGGTGCTGCTGCTTGCTTGCTCCACATGGCTTGCTCAGCCTGTTTTCTTGTAGCCCAGGAATGACACCACCCACAATGGGCTGGCCCTCCCATATTGATCACTAATTAAGAAAATGCCCTACAACCAGATGTTATTTCAGGGCCATTTACTGGCAGGGGTTTTCTTTTTCTTGTTAAAGATACGTTATCTAGTAAAGGTCTGTTTTATAATCTGCATTGTGCTTCACTGATGTGTTTGCACAGGCTCACGTGACTGCAGCTGCCTTTCTGTGCCTTTGTGTAGGTGCCATGGTCTAGTAGCTTAAGCCTTCAACGTCAGTTCTTCAACGTTTCCATGGCTACTCTAGCTCTCTTGCGTTTCTGTATCATTTCTTTTAGAATGAACGTCTCAATTTCCAAAGGAAATAGAGACAGTAATTTTTTATTGGTTCTGACTGCTGTTTGGCCACTGCAGATCAGGTAGGGAGGTTGTCATTCACAGTCTGAGCTCTCATTCCACGTGTCTCCAGTTTTCCTCTGCTTTACTATCTCAGCAACAATTTACGGTCTTGACATCCTTCATTCTACTTATTTTTAGTTACTTGTTGATAATATATATAAGCAGCAATTAGTTTATAAAATTTATTCTGGAATCTTAGACTTGACCAAAGTTATTTCTAGTAGAGTTGGGTTATAGATCTCTTTTGATTTTCTATGTTCACAGCTGTAGTAGTTCCAATACATACTTTTGATTTTTACTTTCTGTTGCTATGACTTTTTCCTTTTTAAAATTAGCTTGTGTTTACTTTGCAAAGTAAGGGTTTCATTATGTCTGTGTGCATACGTGTACGCACACACTTCAACCACACCAATCCCTCGTTACTTTTGTATCTCCTTCTCCTTCTCTTCCCTGTCTCCAGTACTTCCTCTTTTGGTTTCATGCCCTGTTCTCGGTTGCTTTGATTGCTTCAGACTTCAAGGGCTGTGATGAATAAAGTCTAACTATGGATGTCTTGCCCTGCTCTCTTTCTGGGCTTCAGTCTACTCGCAGCTGCCACTATTATCCTGTTCAAAAGGTTTGTGTGTGCGCGTGCGTGTGTGATGGTCTTGCTGTGTTTTGTTTTCAGTGTTACTCTTATGTGTAGTTGGTAGTTTGGGCCACTAACCAGCTCCCAAATAAAGACAAGGAGGCTTTTTATTAAATCATGAATGCTCGGCTTTAGCTGTCCCACTCTTTTAACTTAATTAATCTGTTTCTATTTATTTTTCCTTTTTCCTTTTTTTAAAAAAAAAACATTCTTTTATTCTGTAGGTCCTACTTTCCCACTTTCTCTGTGTCTGTCTGGCCCCTGTGTCTCCCTGATGTCTCCTTTCTGCTTTTTTTTTTTTTTGAGCCTAAACTCTGCCACCTACTTACTCTCATTGTCCAGAAGTTTAGTCTATACCTCCTTTACCATTGGCCATCCACCTTTTTATTAGACCAATCAGGTGCCCTAGGCAGGCAAAGTAAAACAGCAACACATCTTCACATAATTAAACAAAGGCAACATAAACAAATGTCACACATCTTTACATAGTTAATCAAATGAAACACATCTTTATATAGTTAAAAAGCATTCTACAACGTAAACAAATGTCACACATCTTTACATAGTTAATCAAATGAAACACATCTTTATATAGTTAAAAAGCATTCTACAACGTAAACAAATGTCACACATCTTTACATAGTTAATCAAATGAAACACATCTTTGTATAGTTAAAAAATATTCTACAACGTAAACAAATGTAACATCTTTACATAGTTAATCAAATGAAGCACATCTTTATATAGTTAAAAAATATTCTACAGGGGGCTGGAGAGATGGCTCAGTGGTTAAGAGCATTGCCTGCTCTTCCAAAGGTCCTGAGTTCAATTCCCAGCAACCACATGGTGGCTCACAACCATCTGTAAAGAGGTCTGGCACCCTCTTCTGGCCTTCAGGCATACAGACAGAATATTGTATACATAATAAATAAATAAATATTTAAAAAAATATTCTACAACGTAAACAAATGTAACACATCTTTACATAGTTAAACAAATGCAGTACATCTATATATAGTTAAATATTCTACAACATAAACAAATGTAACACATCTTTACATAGTTAAATACAGCACTTCTTTGCATAGTTAAATATTTGCAACACTTGTGTTGTTAGGCAAATTGAAGTCTCTGAAAGATTCTTAATACATCTAGTATTTTAGCAGCAAGCCTCTGAGCTTGGTTTGGGTAAGCAGACAAGGATTTTATTTTGATGATTTTAGTGCAGTGAGTTGAAGCAAGGCTTCACAGGTCCTTGTCAAATGCTACCACTGAGCTGTACTCCCAACCTGAGAAGGTTCTAATTATATCTATTTTATTAAGATTTATTTATTTTTATGTATATGAGTACTCTGTCTACATGTATGACTTTATGCAAGAAGAAGGCATCAGATCCCACTATAGATCATTGTGATTCACCATGTGGTTGCTGGGAATTGAACTTGGGACTTCTGGAAAAGCAGCCACTCTCTTAACCTCTGAGCCATCTCTCCAGCCCCTAAGTCTAGTTAAACAGGTTGTAATTGCTTATATTTTCTATTTCTTTAGATAAAGAAACTAGTGGTTTGAGGGCAGGTTGACTATTTGATCTAATTAAACCTATCGATATGAAGTTACTTGTGAACCTCCCTTAAGTCCTCCAGATGCCTAAATCATCTCCAGAGAGGTCTTCTCTTCCTCGTGGTGTGCTGCTGTTGCCCCTGGGCCGTCATGGAGCAGAGCCTTTCTTAGCCTGCAGTTCTGGAACCCACACAGCAAGCACAGGCAGTGGGTGGCAGTGGGTGGAGGATCTGTGAAAGGACCATGGCTTATATCAGGAGCCGTGGCAGAGTGGGCTGTGTCAGGCTGGTCCCTTTTATAATGGCTTTGTCCTGAGAATCGGAAGGGCCACTTGACAGCACATCTCCAATGATGCCTCCTAGACCTCACTTTTTCAAGTCTCTGTTACCTCCCAGTGCCACCACCCCGAGGACTGAGCTTTCTGTCATGTCAGCCTTTAGGGCACACACAGTTAATGTGCCCAAACCAGAGCTTCACTCAGGCAGCGCCTGTCTTTGCTCAGGTGGTCGCTCTAACCACGCACTAGCCTTCTTGTTTCCCGCCTCCACCCCATTCACCTTGCTGTGAGAGGCAGAGCTTTCTATTTTATTATAATTACTAACATGTATTAATCGTACATGCTAAGGAGTGCTGTGGCATTTCTTTGCCTCAGTCTTGTCTGCCTTCCTTCTAGCCTCAGGTCTTCCCCACCTTTCCTTCTCCCACTTCATTCCCTCCCCACGGGCTGCAGGGCATCACGCTGCGCTGCCTCCCTGGAAGTCCTGGGTGCCACTGTTCCTCTCAGACTTGCATGTAGCAGTTCACATGCCGCATTGAGTAGACCAAAACGCCTTCTCAAGTCTCTATGTTGAAAATCTGATTGTTGTTCTCAATATTTATAAGTATCTATTAGGTATACAATTTTTCATTTGATGTATGTCTTCATATTCACAATATCTAGTTTGCAAAAACTTTCATTAAACTCAGTTTGTAACATCAGGTGACGAGGCACGTCTGTCCTCCATCACTAGGGTGACTGTGAGTTAGCTGCTTTGTCTCTTCTCCCAGTGTGCAGGGTGCTGAGTTTACCTCAGCCGGGAGGACTGACCCTGACCAGTCACCCAGGAGACGGCACGTGTGGTTCTCTGTAGATGCTTCTCATCGGTGTGAACTCCAGAAGCATCCCTGTCTTCAGGCAGTTGTTTCTTCTCTTGTCAGGCCTTCCCCTCCTCACCCCAGGAGGATCAGGATGTGCCTTGTTGTTTTGAAAAGCCTAAACACTTGAAACGTTTATTCTCCAGTGGATTTGAAAGGGGGCCGTTATGAGCCCTGTCTTGATGTGGCAGGGCTCTGAGGGTCTATTTGGATAACACTGAAGACGGGAGGAAATGTGACTCTGTCTGTGAGTTTTAAGCCCCTAAGGTAAGATCAGAAAGCGTCTGAGCTAGTGTGAGCCAAATAGTTGAAGTCATACATTAATTATGGTCATGAATCATTTTTATTTTTAAAGTCTTTACCATTGACAAGGTTGTTTGCATAGTACCAGTGGAGTTCCAGGCACCCCCTAAGTAGCCGCTCTTTGTTGGCATCTCTCTGGGTTGGTGATGCCCATTGTTTTTATAAAAACTGCTTATGTCCGCTGCCTGAAGGAGTGGTCTCTATGTAGTTTTCCTTGATAAACTATTTTGAACTTATAAATGTAGGAAACAGTGATATTTCAGTTAATCTCCTACTCTATCAATCAAAATATCCAATCTCATGAATGTGCTTATGTTATTCATAAACGCTGGACAATTAGCAACTAAAGTTACTGAGAGCCTCTGTTGTACCACACTCTGGGTGAAGCGTCTAGAATGTGCGTGAGATGAGTGAGTACTTGTGCCTCTCAGAAAGAGCTGCTGAGGAAGAGGACGAGAAGAACCGTCTGCCGCAGTATGGTCCATAGCGCTGTCTGTCTGGTGCTGTGTGTGGTGTGCTGTGCACTTCAGGAGCAAGGCACTAGTGCCTCCAGCTGCCTGGCACACCAGGGAAGGCCAGCGGAGCAGAGACTGTGGCTGAGCTGCCTTCGCTTACCTGTGAGGGGACAGAGAAGATGTGTGGGCAGACACAGCTTAAAAAGAGGCACAGAGCTAAGAAGTGGAAGATCATGTCCAGGTAACTGCCAGTGGGTCAGTACTACTGAAGACACAGGGAGACAAGGCTGTGGATGGGATGGGTGCCTTATCGCAAAGACCTTCCCTTGCCTCGTCCAGGTTTCTGTAGAAGCGCCTTTGCGAGTATTTGTGTTCCTGAGCACACGTACATACGTCATGTATGACTGTGCTACCGTCAGTGTTCCTGAGCACACATACATACATCACGTAAGACCATGTTACCGTCAGTGTTCCTGAGCACACGTACATACATCACGTAAGACCATGTTACCATCAGTGTTCCTGAGCACACGTACATACATCATGTAAGACCATGTTACCGTCAGTGTTCCTGAGCACACGTACATACATCACGTAAGACCATGTTACCATCAGTGTTCCTGAGCACACGTACATACATCATGTAAGACCATGTTACCGTCGCAAAGACCTTCCCTTGCCTTGTTCAGGTTTCTGTATAAGTGCCTTTGTGACCATCAGTGTTCCTGAGCGCACACACACGTACATACATCATGTAAGACCATGTTACCGTCAGTGTTCCTGAGTGCACACACACACACACACACACACACACACACACATGATGTAAGATTGTGTTACCGTCAGTGTTCCTGAGCATACACGTGTGTGTATTTATTGGTGATTGGTTATTTTTTCTTTTGAGAATGTCTGTTCAGTTCATTTGCCCATTCGTTGAACAAATAACCCGGTGTTTAATTTGGGGTTGTTTTATTTTATTTTATTTTGGAATTGAGGACCAAAGTGAGCATCCACAGGATGAAGGCAGCCAATAGAGCCGGGAAAATCTTCATGCTGATGGCATCCATACCTACAGCATGTTAAAGCATGGGGATTTAGTTCAGCGGTAGACTGCTGATTTTCCCGGCTCGTCGGCTGCCGTCGTCATGCGGATGCTGGCTGTGTCCTGCAGCTTTTAACTTTGCTCCTGTCTCACCGTCGGCCGACCCCATTGAGCTCCTGGAGTCCTTGCAGAGTGTCTTTGCCTCTGCCTGCATCTTGAAGTTGCCTATTCCTATATCCTGAAGTATTTTTGTTTGTTTTCTCTAGTAATTTCAGAATTTAGGACTTAAGTCTTTGATCCACATTGAATTGGTTTTTTTTCAGAGTGAGAGGGGTCTAATTCCATTATCCAGCTTCCAGCACCCCATTCTCCTTTATGGGGATATCCAGCTCCTAGCACCAATGTGGAAGAGTCTGTCTTTCCTCTGGCATGTCACCCCCCCCTTCCCCCCCCCCCCCGCCCGGAGTCCTTTGGTTCTGCTGTTTTCTTCCAGTTTGAAGAATACATTTCCATTTTCCTCATGGCATCTCTAGGTGAACAGACATTCCTGACTCTATGTATGTATGTATATATGTTTGAATGTATATATATATGTGTGTGTGTGTATATGTATGTATGTGCATCACACGTGTGCCTGGTGCCCATGGAGACCAGAAGAGGACACTGGATGCCATGGAACTGGAATTATAGATGGCTGTAGCTACTTTGTGGATTCGGGCAACCAAACCTGGGTTCTTTTTGTAAAACAAGTGTCCTTCACCACTGAGCCATCCCTCCAGCCCCTCATTTGTTTCTGAGACAGAGTTTCACTACTCTCTCACCACTAATCTCAAAATTCTGGGCTCAAGCCATCTTGCCTCTGCCAACCAAACATCTGTGTGTATAGAGTACCTGGTTAAAACATCTGTGTGTATAGAGTGCCTGGTTATAGCATCTGTGTGTATAGAGTGCCTGGTTAAAACATCTGTGTGTATAGAGTACCTGGTTAAAACATCTGTGTGTATAGAGTACCTGGTTAAAACATCTGTGTGTATAGAGTGTTTGGTTACAGCATCTGTGTGTATAGAGTACCTGGTTAAAACATCTGTGTGTATAGAGTACCTGGTTATTGATCTATTTTTCAATTTTTGTTAGGAGCATATTTCCTTGATCATGCAGTTATAGAGAATCTTGATATCTGACAGATTTAAGATTGGTTTGTTATTTCTAGATCTTGTACCCTTTATATAAATTATGTAAATTTATATAAAGTAAGCCCCATGAATCCCCATGTCTCTACCCCCCAGCAGTGAGATCACAAGCTTGTGCTGCTGTGTCCAGCTTTTCCAGGGGTGCTGGGAATTGAACTTGGGTCTTCGTGTTGAGCAACAGGCTCCTTTCTGACTAAGCCGTCTACTCAGCCCCTGAGCCCGATCATTTTCTAAAGTGATCTAAACCCCTGGAGTCCTTTGCCCTAACTATGTTGTAGCAGAGAGGTAGACATTCAGAGTACTGTTATTTTAGGACTTATAATTCCTGTTGCTTCATTATATGTTTGAATCTAAAAATAATTGGTTTGTTCAGGATTGATTCTATTTATTCTAGGAGATTTATAATTCATGTCTGTGACTCTCTATGTTTAGACTTTGTAATTACCTCACTTACATTTTTCTACCACTTGTATTTCTAGGCTTCATAGAGCCCAGTGTGCAATTAAACAGACTCAGGTAACTGTTCAGAGAATTGGAAAGGAAATTGAAGAAAAACTAAGACTCACGTCGACAAGCAATGAGCTGGTAGGTTTTTACACAAGTACCTGTTCAAACTCCTTGTTTTCTTCAAGTGATTATCATATTATTCTTGGGAAAAGTCTCTAGACAGTGCTAACAGCGACGCTAATAATGTTGCATTGAGATGACTGCTGGTGTATTTTAAACGTTAGAAATAAAAGTTCCCATCTGCTAATAGCGTAAGGTAAACCTGCCATGTTCTGTTAGATGAAACTTGAGATTATGTATAATTACTTGGAGGATGACTAGCAGACTATTTTATTAACGTCTTATAAATGTGAACTCTAAACACGAACTGTATAGTAAGTGAAAAATAGCTGCCAGGACGGGGTGGGGAGACCATCAGGGACTCATTTACCAAAAGTAAGCGTTTGGGTCTATGCCTGTGGCTCAGCCACTAAGAAACCTGCCCCCAAGCCTAGCGACTCGAGTGTGGTCCCTGGGATTCATTTGTCAGAAGGAACGAGTCCATTCCTACACAGTGTCCTCTGACTCCCATGACACACGCACTCACAAACACTAAATAAATAAACACGAAAACCCATTTCAGTGGTATATATGCGTAATGCTGGGTTTAAAGTGGAGACAGTTTCTTAAAATTTAATTTGTACTTTGATTATATTCACCTAGGATTAATCCACTTTTAAAAGATGGGATTTTTGATTTAATGGGATCAAATATAAGAGACCCATTTGTGCGTTTTTGTTTGTTTGTTTGTTTTGGTTTTTGGTTTTTCGAGGCAAGGTTTCTCTGTAGCTTTAGAGACTGTCCTGGAATTAGCTCTTATAGACCAGGCTGTCCTCCTACTCACAGAGATCCACCTGACTCTGCCTCCCGAGTGCTGGGATTAAAGGCGTGTGCCACCACCACCCAGCAAGACCCATTTGTGAGCAATGTTTACCTTTAGAGAAATGTGGGTTTGGTTAGGCATTCCAAAGAAATCATAACCTCAGTCCAGCTGGACGGATTACAGATGTTCATAAAGTCTGATGCTGTTTTATACTCTGCCTCAGGAGGGGGAGACCTCTGTCTCTGTGAGCCCAGTGTGAGCACTAAGTTACACTTTGCTTCAAATGAAGCCATGTGACTCTGCACAGTTTTTATGTGCCAGGGTTACAAAGACACTTAAAACCCACAACTGGCCATGAAGTCACAGTAATCATTTGTCCGCAGGAACTATTATCTCACACACACAGCCTCTTCCGGCTGTCAGTCGCACGCTCATCTAAAGGCACCTGTTACACGGTCACGTGCCCCTGGAGTTACGGGAGGTGTGTGCAGGCACCTGTGCAGTTCCCTCTTCTAGGACCACACAGTCACGTGCCCGTGGAGTTAGGCGGTGGGCGTGTGTGCAGGCACCTATGCAGTTCTCTCTCCTCCGACCACAGAGTCACACGTGTCCGTGGAGTTAGGCGGGGCGCGTGTGTTCAGACACCTATGCAGTTCTCTCTCCTCCGACCACAGAGTCACGTGTCCGTGGAGTTAGGCAGGGCGCTTGTGTTCAGGCACCTATGCAGTTTTCTCTCCTGGGAATTGAGCTAATAGTGTGTGTTCAGTCTGTGGGAATTTGCTGATATTGGCTGTCCATACATGCACTTGTGCTGTGCCTGACACACAGCAGGTGTCTGGTGGTCCCCGCATAACTGTACTAGCTGCTTGTTTCTTCTTTGCCTGTGGGAACTCCTCCATGCTAGAGAAACAACTGTCTCTTGTGTTATAACTTAGGATCAATCAAAGACTAAATTCCAGGCCATGAGTATATTGTAGGGGGAGGATAAAGTATCAGGTTTTAATCCTTTCTGCACTGCACAAAAACACTGCATTTTTAAGACCCTTGCCTGGGGAGAACTTGCTAGGTCTTATTTTTCTTACTTTTCTCTCCCAGGCAAGACTGGGAAATGACTTGCGTCATTGAGTGGTGGCGTGTGCTTTGTCTCAGTGTGGAAACATGTATGCTTAATCCTGTTTTTCTAAAATATAAGTGGTGACACACGGGGCAAGGTGATAGAATGTGCGAGTTCACCAAGTCAGGTTCACAGGGTCACTCCGTGTTTTTACGCTGCCGAGTTTGCACAGAAGGAAGTCAAGGGAGTTTTGAACTGGAAGTGAACCTAGAAGCCACCTAGTCCCCTAATAACCCTACTGAAAATCACACTCCAGTACAGTTCCCTCCCCTGCATGGTTTTTCTCTGTAATATTTATTACCATGTAGCATGATATCTATTTAATATGTTTTTGTCTCTCTAAACTCTGTGAGGCTTAGGATCACCCCCTCCTACTTCCCTCTTCCTTCACTTTCTTTCCCTCCCTCCTTCCCTCTCTCCCTCCTTCCCTCTTCCTTCCTACCCAACCTCTCCTCCCATTTGATTCCCAGAATCTAGGCAAATGTTTGCTCGTGGTAAATGTGAAGCAAGTATTGAGTGTTTATTGGATTTAAAAACGGATCCATTAGGCTGGAGAGATGGCTCGTCTTAGAGTGCTTAATTCTCTTCCAGGGTTAACCCCCAGCTGCCACATGGGGAGACTCACAACTCTATAACTCAAGCTCTAGGGGACTGAGCTTCTTCCGGCCTCCACGTGCACCTGTACATACGTGTTACATGTGGCATACATACACACAGAGACACTCAGATATATACATCAATAAAAGTTAAAATAGAAAAGGAATGCATTCAACACAGTGCCTCGTTATAAACCCTAAGTTTACTTGTGGTACAGGAGAAATGCAGTTACCTCCCTTTGTAAATTGGTCCACGTCCTTTTGCCCCATCCCAACTGTTTTCAGTCCATAAGAATCACTCTTCACTCTAGCCCAAGCGGAGGCACAGTGAAAGGCATATTTGATGCTAAAACCAACCAGTCATCCTTTTCAAACCTCTTCCCACTCAGCCTTAAGTAAGATACAGAGTTTACAGTTGATGCCTTGCAGAGCTTTGGAAATTTCTCACCTTACATCCATGCCGAGCATGAATGCTGGCTTTTAATTGTATTTCCTCGGGAATGTCTGCCGCCACCATGGTGGCCTTTGACATTGTGTCTGGGGTTTGTTAGCTGCTTTTGTTGCGGTGACTGTATGTCTTCTAAGTGTTTTGTTTTCTTGTGGCTCTATGCTAGAGCACATTGGTTGAGTTTAAAATGTTAGCCCTACTTTGTATTCCTGGGGGATATCCTCATGGTCATAATAAATTATTTTTAGCCTTTTACTGTGTTCAATTTGTTTAAAAATTTAGAGAATGTTTTTCTTTTATTTTCAGGGGGAATATTGGTCTGTATTTTGTTTTTCTTAACATCTCTTCTGTGTTGGGGGTGATGAAAGTATGTGTGTACAGTTGCAGGCCTACGCTACTTAGTGAGTTCAAGGCCAGCC
This sequence comes from Microtus oregoni, assembly GCF_018167655.1. Lineage (NCBI taxonomy): Eukaryota > Metazoa > Chordata > Mammalia > Rodentia > Cricetidae > Microtus > Microtus oregoni. Next base: position 2,378,167 of record NW_024543077.1, on the reverse strand, counting down.
TGAGATAGATAAATGATAAATACTCTTCCAGGTTTACTTTTGCCTCTTTTGCCATCGTTTGGTGTTCTCTCCTCTGTGTTTGCCCTGTCTTAACCCTGGCATCAGCCATCTCTCTTTAGGTTGGCTGTCGGTATTTAGGAACGCGATCTGGTCACTGGGTGTGCTTCTTGCTTTTAAAGCTCTCTCAGTGGATGTGGCTATCTCTGGATGAATGTATACCTATCTGTAGGAAAATAAACATGAGTTCATAATAATGTTTTCAGTTCTAATGCCACAGAGTTTATTCTGGCTTTCTCCTTCATTTTGTTTGTTTGCAGTATCTTTTTCTGATAGTGAGAAACCTGGCTCTCATTAAGTACAATGTATTTATCTGTTAAGTCTTGGCATATGTGTAAAGCGGTTCCGATTTCCTTTTCCATTTGTTTTGTTATTTTAATTACTAATGTATATTAGATCTCTATATTAATGGACATCACGGTGACATTTCCACATATACATGTATTATGCTTTCATCATATCTGCCCTCCCAAATGCCCCCCTAGTCCCCCCCCCCTTGTACTTCTTTAGGGCATTTGCTACATTGTTTTTATTTTTGGCTTTTGCTGATGAGAGAAGACATGCAATACTCTTTTCAAATTTTAATTAGAATTTTTTTCAGCCTTACTTGGAGGGTTTTGTTTGTTTATTTATTTCTAAATGTTTTTCGCCTGCACATGTCTACACACTGCATGTGTGCCTGTTGCCCATGGAAAACGAAAGAAGGCATGAGATCCATAGAATTGGAGTTACATAAAACTGTGACCTGCCATGTGAGTGTAGAGAATCAACCTTGGCTCTTCCGGAAGAGCAGCCAGCACTGAGTGCTGAGCTGTCTTTCCAGTGCTTATTAATAAGATATGTGATATATATTTATTCCTATATACAAGTTCTTTTCCTGAGAGGTATTTCAGGAAAATGTTCTTTAAGTCTGAGGCTTGCATTTTTTTCTTTTAAGAAAACAATTTGTTTTAAAGATTATTTTTTCCTTTATGATATGAATGTTTTGCGTGTGTGTGTGTGTGTGTGTGTGTGTGTATACACACCACATACATGTCTGGTGCCACTGGAGGTCAGGAAGTTCTAGGTAGTTGTGAACCATCTGATATGTGGGTTCCAGGAACCTAACCCAGGTCCTCTGCAAGAGCAGGAAGCATTCTTAACTATGGAGCCATCTCTCCAGCCTGCACTTTGTTGTTGTTCTTAAAGTTGAATGAAATCTACTGTATTTGTATATGTTTGTGTATGTGGGTGCTTGAGTGTGTGTGTGTGCATGCCTATCTATGTGTGTATTGGATGCGCAGTGGAAGCCTGAGAACCCTCTCAGGTTCAGGACCCTGGACCTTGGTTTGGGTTTTTTGGTTTTGACACAGGGTTTCTCTGTGTAGCCCTGGCTGGCCTGGAACTGCTCTGTAGAGCAGGCTGGCCTCAGACTCACAGAGCTCACCTGCCTCTGCCCTCCGAGCGCTGCTACTGCAGGCTTGTGCTGGTCATCACGCCCAGCTTTGGTCTGGGTTGCATATGAGTTCAGGGGGTTGAACTCAGGCATTCGTGTTTGCATGGCGAACACTTTTCCAAATGAGTCGTCTGATGTATTTTTTTTTTCTTAATGTTTTATGTCTTTCCTTTGGTCTTTATAAGAATCTTTTGTGTAATTCAAGATTACAGAAATTTTTTGCTTTTTTTTCTAGAAGTTTTAGAGTTTGGGCTTTGTGTTTAGATCTGTGATCCATTTCAAGTTATTATTTTTCTTAACTTAATGAAGAAAGAATAAAAACATTCCCCCAAACTGATGTTCGGTTGACAGAACAGTACTTGGTGAGCAGCTTTTCCTCCCCCCATTAATTACCCTGACATGTTTGTCTAAAGTCAGCTGACCACATGCGTGTGCATGTGCATCTGTTTCATCTCCGTCTCATGGACCTGTTGGCCTATTTTCCTCAGCACCGAACTGCCACAACTGTAGGTTCGTCAGAAAAGCCAGGCAGGGCAAATACACACACACACACACACACACACACACACACACACACACACTTCTTTATTTTGCTGAATGAATTTTATAGCTAGTTTTTCAATTTTTTACCAGAGAGCCTGTTGGAATTTTTCACAAGGATTTGTGGAGTTTCCCTCTGAACAATGTGGAGGTCCCCAGCCTGTGAATGTGACATTTATGTTTTATGCAGACTTTCCTTTAATTCTCTCAATCATATATCTTCAGGCTCCTTTGCTAGAGTTTGGGCAAACTCAAGGCATCATGGCAGGTTCAGCCAGGTGTGGGAGTGCACCCCAGAAAGCCCGGCTAGAGGAGGAAGTCAGGCCCTGCTCCCGTTAAATGCAGCACCTGTGCCTGGTGTGAGAAGAATGCTGTTGTTGCTTCATCAGCGATGGTCTGCACTGGCTCAGGATTTATCTTCCCAGTTTAACTCATGAATGGCTTACATAGTTTTCTACATTTGATGAAGCAATCATGGCTTTTAATAGAGCAAGCTACATTGTCTTAGCTTCAAATTTTAATATTTTCTGCATTACTGTTGCTTGAATCTAAGCCCTCATACAAGCACATATTACTTTTGCATTTCCAAAGTAGCCTGGAACTGATGGCAGTTTGTGGCCATTTTGTGTCGTGTTAGGTTTGATCTGGGGACACTGAGGCGCAGTGAGGCTTTGGTACAGGGTAGGGCAGCCTTGCATAGCCACTGTTCATTTTCCTGTTGTCCCTAGTCACATCTTGACTAGACACAGAAACCTCCTAGACCTCTCACTAATCTCTAGCTCTCCACTAGATTTTCTCGAGTGGTTTGCTTTCCATCTGAGCATATTCCTGAGTGGCCTTCAGTGTTTATCTGGTTCTTCTAACACCTTCGCTGGCTTGTGGTCGCCCATACTGATCCTCTGTCCTAGAGAGTGAGTCACATTCTCTGACCCTTCATGGATTGAGCGATATTGCATGCCACCTCGGACCTTCTGAGTGTGATCTGGAGACCTGGCTTTGGGGGATGTGTTTTCGCGCGAGGTCCACTCGCTTGAACTCAAACTGCCTCCAGCCTGCACGGCTCTCATTCCAGCTTCATTTCTCACTCTCGACCATGAGCAAGTTTGTATTCATCTACACACGTGTGCCTTTGGGTTCAGTCATTGATTTGAACAGAATTTGGGGTACCTATTTTCTGTCTTCCCCAATTCTGCCATCCCGTGTCATTTCTGGTTCCTCCCGGTGTAGACAATGGCTTCCTGCTGGCCTCTAGAGCCACTTCCAGGGCAAAGCCACAGAATAAAGAGGGGGACTTGCCCGCATGTGTCGTGTGCCTAATCCAATGTGGACTCTTCAGAGCAGCGTGCCCTGGACCGCTCAGGAAATGTGCAGTTTCTTCATACATTCGATTCATTACAAGACTAGTTTGTAGGCGTTTATTCTTATTTAGAAGCTCAACTCTTATCATAACTTAATCTTCTGCCCATACCTGAGTTCTAGGACTGATAATGCTACTGAGATATGGAATTAATAAATTGGGTTAAATATTTTCTGAGGAAGCATTCTCTCTTAATGATAGGCCACACGTAGATGGAAGAAAAACAATCCGTAATTGACATTTGGAAGCAATTTGTTAACTTCCACAGTTCTGAGACATTTTCTAGATTGTTAATTACTTCCAGTTGCTGGCGCTGACTACGGATAAGATAAAACATGCTCTAATCACTAATTTCTCAAATGTTTTGCTCTTAAGATCCTTAAATATGTTAATTGTGATAATCTCTAAGAATTTAGGCTGTACTATTAATTATGTTAGAAGTCAAATCTGGGAAATTAAAAAGATTTTTCTAATTAATTTTAAAGTGCCGGTAGCAAATCTATGTTAGTATAGCAGATTTTTATGAGAAATTAGTTCTTTTTCTTAAAATAGAAAAGGGGAGTTTTTGTTTTGTTTTGTTTTGTTTTTTGACTGCATCTTTATCAAACTGAGTTCTTGCTAATAAGAGATGATGAGATGGCTCACTGGGTGAAGGCACAGGGCACCAAGCCCAACGAGCCGAGTTCAGAGATGGCAGGGAGAGAGCTGACTCCCGACTGTGACACGGGCGCTCTGGCTTGTGCACGCATGGGCGCACACAGGCGCACAAACACACAAATACATATCAGTTTAGTAGCGAGTCCTTTGCAGCACCCAAGTAGACGTTCACATGCGCCATACACGGAGGAACATGACCATGGAAGGGGCCCAACCACTCAGTATGACTTCACATTTGAAACCTTCATAGTCCCGGGACGGTTGTTTCGGAACTTAATGTCTGAGGAGTTTCAGCTCCAGTGTGATCTATAAGAAAGTACTTGTTTTGTGTTTAATGTATTATTTATAGATCAAGCTGCCATTTTTAAATGATTGTTTAATGTTTCCCATGATTTTCTTTTAAAGACCCGTTAAGTAGGAATGTGTGCTTGCAAAGTTGCATGTCTGTGATTTCTGAGAGGTGAATGAAGTCTAATTAAAGGTGATAGATCATCGGGGTGGATGAGTGATATTAGCTGTACGTGCATGGCAGAGCTGAGTGGAGCGCAGCCCCCGGTAGAAGGTACTTACGTTGTGTTAAGAGCTGCAATCAGCTCGCCTTTGAAGTATGAACAAGGAAGCAGAGCCATGCACACGGGCAGGGTTTGTTTACTCCTCAGAAACGGGAGCCAGCAGTCCTGGTTTGAGCTAATGGATCTCTTTCTGTAAGTGGGCCAGCATCCTCACATGGGCCATAGCACAAACACGCTGCACTCACGTCTCCCTATGTTAACTTTGTATTTAGATTAACTTGTAAGTTTTGTGCTTTGAAAAAAGAAAACATTCCCAGTTTGAGTGTGCACCCGGGAACAGAGCAAGTTACCTCCACTAGCCACATCGTGTTTACTTAAAAAATTCTTCCCCCCTCTTTCTCTCTCTGCCCAAGTAAACTTCTGAAGAGTTTATTTATTTTCCCCTCAGTGATGTCAGAAGACCCAAGACTTCTGATCACTAAAGAAAACCCTACTGATCACTAAAGAAAACCCTACTGGCTCCTTCTTTCCCCCCAAACAATTCTTTAATTTCAATTATAAAACATTTCTAATCTCAGTGATTAAAAAAATCCATTTATTTATTTGTTTGTTTGTTCATGTGTCGTGGTACTCACATGGAGGCCAAACAGGTTTGTGAAGTGAATTCTCTCCTTCTACCATGTGAGTTCCAGGAGTTGAGCACCTGTCGCGAGGCTTAGCAGCCAGTGCCTTAGGCTCTGAGCCAGTTTATCTCTCTCTCTCCCTTTCTCTCTCTGTGTCTCTTTCCTTCCCTCCCTTTCTTTCTTTTTTAATTCATATATATTTTAAAGATTTATTTATAAAGTATACAGTATTCTGCCAGCATGCATACCTGCAGGCCAGAAGAAGAAGGCATCAGATCTCATTATTGATGGTTATGAGCCACCCACGTGGTTACTGGGATCTTGAATTCACAGAGATCCTCCTGCCTTTGCCCCCTGAGTGCTGGGATTAAAAGTGTGGTCCAGTACTGCTGGGCTCCTTTCTTGTTGCCATGGTGCAGTAAAGTAACTTCTCATCTGTTTTTAAACCTAGGGGAGAGGGCTTAGTTCTTACCACTAAGTGCGATGTAAGGAACCAGCTAAAGGTGTTTCCACTGTTCTTTGTTCCTGAAACTTTTGTGTCTTTATATCATTCATAAGTAGTGTGGTTTGTTTGTTTGGTTGGTTGGTTTTGTTTTTTTCGAGACAGGGTTTCTCTGTGTAGATTTGGAGCCTGTCCTGGAATTCTCTCTGTAGACCAGGCTGGCCTCAAACTCACAGATATCCTCCTGCCTCTGCCTCCCAAGTGTTAGGATTAAAGGCGTGTACCACCACCGCCCAGCCAAGTAGTGTGTTTTGTTGTGTGTCTTTATCGTATACCTTTATTATCTGTACACATTGATATCAGATGCCGTTCTTCCTTAGCTTGCTATTGTGGTGTGTTTGAATGACAACCAGCCTGCATCTCTGGAATAAATGTCGTTTGACTGTGATGCATCATTCTATTACACCATTAGATTTGACTGCCTGGTATTTTGTGTGATCTTTGTCTGCTTGGACGTCCAGCTCGTGTTCACCTGACACTGTTAATGTTCCCCCTGCTTCTTACTTCCGCTAGAGATTTGAGTTCCTAGACAAGGTTCGTTTCTACTTGTGCTTCCTTACTTCTGTCTTTAAGTCATGGGTGCTGATAGTTACACAGAGATCCGTAGGTTGATGAGTATTTGGCCATTGTTGGTTTGAAGCATGGTGGATGTACAGTTATAGCTGTGACTTTCTTTATATTCATAAATTTTCCTGTGATTTTACTTACCTAGAAAAAAGAAAGCGAATGTCTGCGGTTAAAAATTTTGGTGCTTCGAAACGAACTGGAAAGACAGAAGAAAGCCCTGGGCCGGGAGGTGGCCTTCCTGCAGAAGCAGCAAGTGGCTCTCCAGGACACAGGTGAGTAGCCTCCCTCCGTGCTCTGTGTTCCTTCTTTCCATAGGTTCAAATACACATCTTGGCAGGTGCCACCCCTGCCCGGTTCACGTACCAATCTTTATATATAACCGTTACTAAAGACTGGTGATCCTTTGGCATGCTCTGGTGCTTCCCGCCATCCTCCACGATTCCAACCACACTAACCAGGTACCTTCACTTAAGAGACCAGAGACTGGTTTTACCTAATTATACACTTTATAGAAATCATATGTACACCTTTGTGTCCTAGCTTTTCAACGTGTTTGTTAGAGTCATCCTTGCCTTCCTGTAACTATAATTGACTCTTGAAGCCATTATGCAAATATATATTTATTTATTTGTTTTCACTATTGGTAGTCTCCAATTTGAGACTATTAAAATTAGCCCTTCCATGTGTGTTCTAGCGCGTGTTTCTTAATGGAGATAAAAGTGCGTTTCAGTTGGCTAGAAACCGAGGAGTAAATCACGGGATTGGAGTGTGACTACCTCCCTTCAGCTCTAGTAAATGCTGTTTAAAGTTTTTCCAAAAGAACTTTTTCTTTGCCTGACTCCATCTTTGCCCTGCGTCCTGGTCTGTGTGCACATTTGGTCTTTGCGTGGTGTGTAGGGTTTGCCCTTGAAGTTCTGGGTTCCGTTCTCGCAGCGCTATTGTACACACTTTAGATGAGTCTTTGGTAAGGTGTCAGTTGATGTCTTCCGGCTATTTATTAAATTCTTATACCGCCAGTTTACAGAGTTCCTTGTTCTTTATGGATGAAGGGACTGTCTGGCATGTGCAGCTGGAGCATGGTCCCCACCCTTAGCTCGTGGCCTCGTTCATTCTTCCAGTCTATAATTGAGGCTTCAGGGCCTGGTTTAAGAAACACTGGCCTTCTGTGTGTTCTTCAGAACTCTACGGTTTTACTGTCCGCAGTCACAGCATCAGCTCGTCTGGAATCGGTTTTGTGCCCATGGTTAATATTAGCGTTCTGTTCCTTGGAGACCCATGTGCACCCTGTTCACTTTGGTGTGAGTTAGGTCACGGTCGGCTGCTCCAGATCTGTGCTGGGCCCTCCACTCCAGCACATTCTAATACCTCTCACTTCTGTAGATTTTCATTTTTCTGGTGTTTGTTGTTTGTTGAAGTTCCTCAATTTAGTTGTTTTCCTTCCAAATCATCTTGGTTGTTTGCATTTTCATATGAAATTCTAGACAAAACAGAAAGCCTTGCTATGAGTTTAATGGGGCTGGATTATATTATATGGAGAATTGTGGGAAATGGAATCTCAAGGTTTTGTCTACCACCCCAAGAAACCCCATGTGCCATTGTTTGTTAGATCTTCTTCACAACATACTGTAATGCTGGGTCTCTGTGTAACTGAAGTTAATCCTGTTCTCTGTGCCTTATAAGACTAGTGTAGTTCTGTTTGATTTTTATTTCCTATTTGGTGATGATATTTATAATTGGCTTTTGTTTAAAGTGATACTGATTTTTATATTATGTTCAAAAGAAATTTTGACAGGAGAGATGACTCAGTGATTAAGAGCATTGACTGCTCTTTCAGAGGACCTGGGTTTGGTTCTCAGCACCCACACAGCGATTCACAACCATCCATAATTCCGTTCCGGGGGATTCAACACCCACTTCTGACCTTCATGGGTATAAGGCACACATGTTATACACAGACATACATGCAGGCAAAATACCGGTGCATACCAAATAATAAAATTATTTCCAATGATTCAGTTTACTTGGGCAGTGGTGACTCAAGCCTTTAATCCCAGCACTTGAGAGGCATAGGCAGGCGGATCCTACAAAGAAAGAATTATGGTTCTTTGTCACGATGCATCAGACCCGTTGGTTTTAACACTGAGGCATCAGGAAGTTAGGATCTAATGTCGATCCTATGGTAAATACAGTAAAGCACTGGACTGTAGCTGGGTACAGACAGTGACCAAGCCTTGATATACTTTGGGGGTACTCTTGCTCACCAAGGCCATACTTAGTAGGCAGACACATACTTACAAGTCAGAGCCTGAGAGCCTGGTGAGGGGACAAGGTCAGGAATGTTTGATATTTGACCTTGATTTTGCTGCTTATTCTTCTGATAGCCCTAAAGGAATTACTTCTGCATCTTCTGTTCAGTACATTGCCACATAGAACAGAGCCATGGGGATTCACTTGTGTGGACGATTTGAACACACCAAGTTCCTGTTCAATCTGCCTGCTTTTGGTGATAAAAATCCGTTGCAAGATGATAGAAAGAGACAAGATTGAGTTTCTGTTCCTGCTGTTGGCTTGCCAAGTGGTTCTAACTCCTGAGGACCTAATTAGCCCCACCTAGAAGTTTTTTCTCCCTGCACCTCGAAGGTAGTGCTTCTCAACTTGCCCGCAGCAGCTTTCAATCTTCAAAACTGATGTTTGTTAATGTGCATATTTATTTATTCCAGAAAGATATTAGTAGTTGGTTTTCCTGTTAGGGTGTCAAGCCAAGTAATTCTCCCAGTAACTGTTATGTTGCTGGCAAGGTCTCTTGTCCGGCTCAGTCCATATATCTTTACAGATCCAACATTTTATCAAAGTCGGGCTGCTGGGAACCCTGTTCTTAAGGAAAGGTGTTCAGATCTCTTACGAGTAGATGTTTTGCAAGAGTGTAGTTCTCCAGTATTTGTAGGAGGCGGCTGCTTTTCCCCAAGGTGGTTGGGATCAAACCTGGGGCCTTATGAGAGCCTCGCAGGTGTACTGCCAGTAGTACTGATAATGTGATCCTGTCTTGACCTCCCCTCTCAGCCAAGGAGTGCTAGGATTACAAATGCCTGCCTCCACATATAGCTTTTTTCATGAGTTTCATGAATCAAACTCAGGCAGGTTGGGGCTGGAGAGATGGCTCAGAGGTTAAGAGCAGTGACTGTTCCTCCAGAGGTCCTGAGTTCTATTCCCAGCAACCACATGGTGGCTCATAATCATCTGTACTGAGATCTGGTGCCCTCTTCTGTCATGCAGGTGTACATGCAAGCAGAGCACTTGTATTTGTTAAATAAATCTTAAAAAAACAAACAAACAAAAAAAAAAAAACAGGCAGGTCTTGAGACTTGTGAAGCAAGTGCATTTTCCTATGGCGCTATCTTGCCAGCTCCTAATGCCCAACTTAGCATCGTTTTCCTCGGGACTGTTGTGTTGTATGCAGCTTCCAAGAGGTAGTAGAAACCAGACAGCTTCTGGATGGAGAGTGAAGAAGACACATCACAGACACAAAGCAAGCTTCAGGTCTTACTTTCAAGACTATTAAATATACTTATGGCAATTTATTCTGGTATTGTCTTAAATGAATTATAAAAAGGGTAAAGATACTTATATAAAGAAATAAAACACCTGGCAGAATTATATTTTGGTTTACTAGTTTCTCCACTTGCTTCCCCCAAATTTCAGGAAGTGCCACTTAGTAATCACACATTGTAATGATATAGTTTAGTGTTGAAGTAAAATTGATGATCACGAGGCATGTAAGGAGACAAGCATCTGTATGGCATGTGTGGGCATGTGTGAGCACGCTTGTTCAATACCATCAGTGGAAGGAGCACAGTGATGCATTGGTGTGAGGTGGAAGCCAGTGATGTGTCGGTGTAAGGTGGAGTTGAATTTAAAGGAGTTCAGAGTTGACTTGGAAGTATCTCCTTTTTCCGTGAATGAGACAAAGCTGAGAAAATCACAGCATGGGCAGCTTGCTTACGTATTACTGATGACCAGAATTCCACAATATCCTGGTGTTTCTCTATCCTGTGAGGTGAGGTCACTATCCAGTTATTGGAGCTAGGGAAGAAAAGCTTGAGAATTACAGGGACTGAAAGCAAAATAGAGAACCAAGCTAGGCTTGCTAGGCAAGGCACCTCCTTGTGCTTTGTGGTTATTTTAGGCAATATTTCAAGCGAGCTGTGTAGCTTTGCTTACCCCCTTGGGCCTTCATGGGGTATGCACAGAGTGTCCAAATGTTGGGGAAAGTGAAACCACCCCTATTTAAGACTGTGCTGGGTGAGTGGTGATATTTGTAATTCCAGCACTCTGAAAGCTTGTGCTGGTTGTTTAGCCTAGACGAAGTCCAGACTTGTCTAGAGGCTTGAGTGTAGCATAGGTGATATTCTAGCTCGATATATCACGTGGGCTCTCCAAAGAGTCAAAACCCCAAAGTCAAAGCTTCCGATCTAAGACCTAAAGTGAGTGCTGCCCGCATCAGTCAGAGCAGTTGTGTAGAAGTACAACAGCCACCAGTTGCTTCCCGTCCCTGCTGCAAGGGAACAGTTCCTTAAAGGGAGGAAATTTTAATCTGTGAAAAGGACAGCATCCTAATTCTGGTACAGAAAATATGGCTTGGTGGGGAGAGAACTTTCGCAGTCCGAGAATATTGATTTTAGTCATCTGACATCCTATGTAAAACTTAAATGATAGTTTATTGGTTTTAACTCTGACTTTGACAGGAGCTGGCCAGTGGCCAGTCTGAGACCAAATTCTCTGGGTGAAGGAAAGCCTGAAGAAGCTGTGTTTTGTTTTCTTGATGGAAACAATGTCCATATTCTTTGGCTGTCAAATTTATAGGCACCAACAGTGACATTTGGTTGTTAAAACGATAGCGCTTGCCTGTGTTCCATCGCACAGAGGCTCCATCTCCGCAGGGTGGAACATTGCTTTACTCCTAGATGGGGAGACAGTTCTGAAGGTAGTTTGGGGAATGGCAAATGAATCACTTTTTTCATTCTCTCCTAAACACCCATTGATTGAAGTGATAGAGACATAAGGGATAAATCCATAGCCATGGTGAGAACAAAACAGTCCTCAAAGATCCAGCATAGAGAAGTCTATTTGGATAAATAAAGTAGAGGAAAAGTGCTACCCAGACAGAGACGGGAAGGCTGCTTTCTGGCTTCCTGGCAGAGAGCCCTCTGGGATTTTAAACTTGCAGTTCCCAGGTATAATCAGCAGGAGCTAGGAAGGGCAGTAGCAGGGAGGGGGGCCTGTGGAAGGAACGTTTGATAACAATTTATTTTCACTGATTTCCATATATAATGAATTCTTGACCTTGTTTGGTTCAATGGAATAAGCATTTGAATACTGGACAGGTAGAATGGAGGTGAAGTGACTGTGGACTCAGAGGAAGCAGGACAGCACCAAAGTAACACAGGAAAGACGGCTGTACTCAGGACGGGCCACCCTGTGCCAGGTCAGCACCAAAGTAACACAGGAAAGACGGCTGTACTCAGGACGGGCCACCCTGTGTCAGGTCAGCACCAAAGTAACACAGGAAAGACGGCTGTACTCAGGACGGGCCACCCTGTGTCAGGTCAGCACCAAAGTAACACAGGAAAGACGGCTGTACTCAGGACGGGCCACCCTGTGCCAGCCTAGAACAGAAGAGAGGAGTTTGATGTCTAAGCCAACAAAAAGGAGATAATGCTCAAAGTCACTGCTTTCCTTACATCATCAGAGAGCTACAGTCTCAGGCAGCTGAAATCCAGGTGTGTTCAGAGACATGAGCAGGAAGCTGTGCTGCTCACCACAGACAGAACACGGGAGACATCGGGGGCTCTGTAGAAGATAGTTAAAGAATTCAGCTGAAGCTTTTATTCATTGTTCATGGCCGGGTTTGGGCTTGTGTGATAGTCACAGGAAGACAGAGGACATGGCAGGAAAATGAAGACTGTTCTCATAATAACAGCATAATCCCTTTGTATGAACAGCAGCTGTACGCCCTTAGGAGAAGAGCCAAAAACCCTGCAGTTCCAGGGACAGCTAAAACCCTCGTGTTCCTGAAAGACAAACGAGTGGGCACAATTGAAGTTAGAGAGTGAAACACATCTTTGAGTTACTGACCGAACACAGGGAGAAAACAGGTCAAAATAAACCATCTTACATTCCCGTTGTGGAACTCTGTCCTCTGGGCATGACGTGCCATTGCCGTATGGAGTCAGAACAGCTGGGACTTCCCAGAGAGCCAGACAGAGTCCTTGTCACGGGAGGCCCCGCCCCTTCCTAAGGACGTAACCCTTTAATGGTTGTTGGAGGAGCAAGACATTTTCTTGAGTGGTGTGTCTGCACAGAAGTTGCCCGTGCTTCTGTAAGTCACCCCAAACTAGACTTCTGTAAAATCATGTGTTTGGTCTCTCTTTGTTGTCCTGTCTGGGGTAAGGAGATGTTTATTCCCGTCTCTCCAGGAATCATTAACCTAGCAGAACTATTTCTCTTGAATACAAACACACTGGCTTTGTGGTTTTTGTCATATCAACCAAGAAATCTAAAAATATTATCTGGTACTAAGAAAGACACAAATATAAGATTATTAAAATCACAGAGTAGTTTTCTCAGCAAAGTAAAAATAAATTAGAAATTGCTGTCAGAAAGATATCTGGAAAATTCTAAAAACTTAGGAATTATGCAATGCATATATTACAAGCCATGGATCAAAAAGAAGAAATGCTGAGGCAAATCAGGGAGCGTTTTGAACTGAGTGAAGATAAAACATGAATGTTAAAGGAATATGTAAAATAACAAAAGAGCTTAGAGGAAAATCTGACACCTCTATTTAAAAAGAAGAGGAAAGGCCTCAAATCAGTAACCTAAGCAGGCAGAAGGAAGACAAGCTGAGCCCATGTTAGACAGAGGAAGGCACTGGTAAAGGACAAATCCACAAGCAGAAAGTGAGCACCGTGTGTCAGCGAAACTAAAAGTCAGTTATTTGGAGAGGTTGTTAGAATATTTAAACTGGGCCTGGGTATAGTGATGCACACCTTTCATCCCAGCACATAGGAGGCAGAGGCAGGGGGATCTCTGTGAGTTCAACACAACACAGTGAGACCCCATCTCAATTAATTAGTTGATTATCTTATTAGCTAGTAGCCAGAACAATAAAGTACAAAGAGAGAAGGCACAGGTGACCAGCATCAGGAACCAGGCGTCACTTCAGGTCCTATGCAGTAAAGCAGCGATAAAGTCCAAGCAGGATGGGACAGCCCGTCACAGTGGCACCGCAACAAGGATGCAGAGAGTACTCTGTCTAAATCCAGGGCCACTTGATCATTAACATATGTGGGTGGTGAGTGTGAACCTAATGTCATTTAAAATCATTAAGATGAAAGTTTCAGGAAGGATATTTAGCTTCTGAAGATGAGTGGGGTTCCTTGATTGAGTTTGGGATCTTACTTAGTCTTCCATTTATTGTCTTTATAGTTGAAAGAGAAGAAAAAGGAGCTTAGAGAACCCTTGGGTATAAATTGCTTAGGGCCAGGGTTTTGGTTTTGTGGTCCAGCATTTGTCTAGCATGACTGGAGTCCTTGGTTAAATTAACAAACAAACACTGCTTAAGTGTGGATTTTGTGCTAAGGTCCAAGTCGGCCTGCTCCCTGATCTTCCCTAGGTGGGCAGGCATGCAGAAGAGTCCAGTCGCTCTTCTTACCGCATCACAGTTGATGAAGCAAAGTCCTTTGACAAATGCACAGCTTTAGTGTGTCAGGATTTTACAGTGTCTCTCTGCCAGAGGACCTCTGGAGATGTAATCAGGCCTGGGCTGTCAAGAATACGGCGCTCATTTTCTCAGAGTGGAGGATGGGAAAGGATTTTATTATCACAAAACTGAGCTTCAGACACTCGATATAGTCACAGAATTCAGGCATATGAACCCACACCAGTCATTAACATACTAAAGCAAGCACCGAGAGGAAATGAAATGTTTTGTAATAGGATTCAAGTATGAACCTGTGAGATAAAAATGTATAATTGTGCTACAAGTACATCTATAAAGGTGAGTTTTTATACAGCCATAACCTCAGGCTGTCACCATGTAAAAACGCCTGTGACATAATGTGGAAAAATCAGAATGCACGTTTCCTGTGCCCTGTGATTTTCACTAAAATATATACAAGCAAGATGAAGGTTCATAAAACTGCTTATATGAACTGTAGTGTAGCAGTCAAAATACAGGTAACTTTCCTGTTCTGCGTTTTATATTCTCAGTAATGTTATGTCGAGTTTGTGGTTGAAAATGAGTTACCCCGTCTTTCAGGGGTGAAGTCTGAAGTTTGAAAGTCTCATAAAGGTTTCTTGGTCAATGTCCAGAACCCCATGGGCAGAGTCTGAGTCCTGCTGCTTGGCTTCTGCTAGAGACTGGACCACTGTCGACTTGCAGTTCGTCTGGTTAACCCATCTCAAAACCCTCTGCACCGATGTCCCCTTGCTGGTTAACTCGCTACCCCTTCACAGCCAGGACAGAGGCCGAGCTCGGCCTGGGCGGATGTGACTGAGCTGAGCTCTGCGTGTGCGGACGTGGCTGAGCTGAGCTCTGCGTGGGTGGATGTGGCTGAGCCTCGTGTCCGCAATGAGGCTGAGCTCTGCGTGGGCAGATGTGGCTGAGCACCGTGTCCGCAGTGAGACTGCGTGGTTGGATGTGGCTGAGCTGAGCTCTGCGTGTGCGGATGTGGCTGAGCCTTGTGTCCGCAGTGAGGTTGAGCTCTGCGTGGGCAGATGTGGCTGAAACTGTCCGCAGTGAGGCCGAGCATCGTGTCCGCAGTGAGACCGAGCTCTGCGTGGGTGGATGTGGCTGAGCTGAGCTCTGCGTGTGCGGATGTGGCTGTGCACCGTGTCCGCAGTGTTACATTTGCCATTGTTCTCTCTGTCCTTCGCCCCTGTAGGAAGCGCGTTTTCCACTGAGCATGGCAAGCTCCAGCATCAGAAGGAATCCCTGGGCGAGCTGAGGAAGGAGTGTACCGCGAAAAGGTAAACGCAGCCGAGCACGGCTCCTCTGAGTGTTACGGTACAGGGACATTACTAATAGCAGTGTCTTAAAAGGCTGCTACTGACTTACATCCTGTGTGTCTGTGTGTCTCAGCACCCCGTTCAGTAACTCCACAGATATCTGTGAATACTGACTGTATGTTTGTACAACACTAGTGCCTAAACCACGGTTTTTCCATGCCCAGGCCACAGCACAGCGGCTGCCACTTTGGCATCTCTTGCCTTCCATGCCCTTTCAGCTGGCTGGCTTGCTGTCTTTAGTGATTTCTTCAGACTTCTGCTTCTTGGTATTGCATTTGATTACCTCAACAATACCTAGAATATTTCTCTAATCACCGCCTCTCCAACTTTCCAGCCTCCCCCACTACATACCCTCCCCCCCAATGCTGCTATTATTAGGGCTTTTCTCTTAAAAAATCATTTTTTGTTCTGTATTTTCCTCTTCCCAATATGGTGATTCTTTGCTGAATTTTCAAATCCCCTTCGACAAACCGGCGTTGTACAGCTGTAGTTGGTTTTATTTTCCCCTCACACTAGCTGCCCCACCCATAGCTCAGGGTCACCCCTGGGCTTTCTCAGCCCCTCTCTCACTCCTGTGGCAGGTTCTGTCGTGTCAGAGTTTCCTTTGAGGAACTTTAGCAGTGGAGGACTCAAGAATTTTAGACCTACAACAAAAGAGAGAATATCTGTTCTTTTCCCCAGGGCGCAGACAGGAAAGCTGGGCTCTGAGAAGCGCCCTGTACAGCTCCCTGGCAGAGCCATCAAGTATTCAGGGCTCTTCAGACAGGAGACTTCACGATACTTTTGACCCCAGATTTTCCCATCAGGCAGAATTGTGTGTCTTACGGTTTAATTCAGTTCTGGCACTGCCTGGATACCCCCTGACAGTTCCTCCAGACTAACACTTGTGAGGCGATAACCTTCACAAACTCCAGATGGTGGCCTGTGTTACCACCAGCCAGCTATAAATAGCGATTCCCACAAACTCCTCCTTCAGTTCAGTTATTTACGCAAGGGCCTCACAGACTCAGGGAAACCCTGTTTACCGGTTTATCTTAAGGGTTGCCAAGGATACAAGTAAACAGGCAGGTGGAGGAAGCCAGGTGGGGGGAGGCTCTGTCTTCTCGCTGGGCTTGCCGTCCTCCAGGCCCATCACTGCCTGAAACACACGGACCGTGTCCTTCAGGAGTGATGCAGGGATTGCTCTCCAGCCCTTCCAGCACCTTCATGGGAGGAAGGGGGGGGGGGGGAGGTACTGCCTGGGCTTTGTAGTGGACCAGCTGTATCCTTGGGATGTCTACCCTAACTCACCTCATTACCCTAATGAGATTATCACATGGGAATTATTAGAAATAAAAAGTAACCCCATCATTCAGAAACTTCCAGAGGAGTTGGGTACTCTTGACTAGAAATTGGAGCAAAGTCCACACACCAGCCAGTATACAGAGGCCCTTGGCAGCATCCCGGCCTCCCCTCTGCTCTCACCTGCAGTTTCTGTTCAGTGCCTTTTGTTTCCAAGTTTTTAAGACAGGCAGGAAACATCGTTCGCGGATGTTTTGTGTTGCCACATTTGCGAAGTCTGATGCCTTGGGGTTTTGCTCAGCTGTTAGTTTATTTTGTTATTTTTCTTATATCCCAGCAGGGTGTTTCTTGAGACAGCTATGACGTGCAGCTGTGAAAGGATCCCTCCTTTCTTTTTGAAGGAAATGCCAAGTAGATCAAATCCTGAAATCAAATCAGCTTCACTAAGTTACTGGTCATTAAACGTTTACTCCGAATCTTGCTTCCTTATTAGGAGTGAGTGTAGTGATAGCCCACTGTGGTCGGTGGAATAATTGAACACGTTTGCAGTGCTTCTGGTGTGCAGTGGTGGGCACTCAAGGCATGGGCGTTCAGTTGTCTTATCCTTTACAGCTCTTGACACAGTGCTGGGCACACACAGCAGCCCACCGTAGAACGTTAACATAGTTAGCACTGTTGGAAACGGGTCGGGACTTGGGGTGTCTGTCATTCTTGCCTCCACTGCTGAAATTCTCTGGCCAACAACAGACCGTTTAATCCTCTCCGTATTAACTAGGTAGAAATAAGCGAATGTACTTTTCCTTTTTCCTCGCTAGAGAACTCTTTCTGAAGACTAACGCCCAGCTGACGATCCGGTGCAGGCAGCTACTCTCCGAGCTCTCCTATATTTACCCCATTGATCTGGTGAGTTCCAAATTCCTGACAAGCTATTGTTCCATGTGCTCTCTCGTGGTTTAGGAGAACATTAAGACTCAACGGCCAGCCAGTCTACCCAACTGGCGATCCCCAGGTCCTATTGACAGACGGCCATCTTGAGGAACACCTCCCAGAGCTGGCCTTTGGCCTCTCTCCCTCTCACACACACACAGCTGGCCTCAGATTTCATAGTTCGATTGTTTTCTATATCAGCTTATCACATTGACGGATAGGATTTGTCATCTGCACAAAGAATGCCGAGTTATTTCTGGTCCCTTCAGCGCCTTTTCATTTAGCTAGTTATCCACTGTTTCGACACGAGCCTTCTGATGTGTGTGCTCCGCTCTGAAACATGGTTGCCAAGTGGCCCACGTGCACTGGTGTTCGTTACAGTATCGCGGAGGTAACTGTGATTTTCAAAAGTCAATATAAAAGATGATAGTGAAATAAGACTAATTAGGGTTATTATTTAGAAAACCAAGTCTGCTAAATTTGACAGTGTCTTTGTTAATAGTAATCTATTTTATAGACTAGGTTTCAGAGGAAAAAACAATAGAATTTGAAATCTTGTTATTATTTATGCAGTAGATATGAGTTAGTGAGAATGTTTCTTTTTAAAGCCATTTTCTAAAATGGCTATCATGTAATTCAGGCTTCTTCACGCATGCTGTGCAGCCGGGAATGACCTTTGCGTCTTCCTGCTGTTTTGTCCCAAGCCTTAGGATTAAGGACACACTCCGCCATGCCTGGCAGGAAGACATTTTACGATGTTACTTTCACGTGCCGTTTTCTTTGGAGGACGCACATGTGCTGTTACTATGAAAATGTCAAGCGTAACGAAATGCAGAAAAGTGGTGTGACAGTTGCCGTGTGTCCCATGCTGCTCCGCATGTCAGACGGTGACACCGGCCCTGCTGAACTCTAGATTTGACTTAGTGGCTTCTTTGCTTTTTAGAACAATGAATTAATTTCATTCTTTGATTAAATTCACAGAATGAGCATAAGGATTATTTTGTATGTGGTGTCAAGTTGCCTAATTCTGAGGACTTCCAAGGTATTTTATTTCTTTTTTACTTCTGAAGATTGGGTGTATGTGATGTGTGTTGGAATAGAGTTATTTTGATAATGGATACTTTGTCCAAAGGGGAATTTAGAGTTTATGTCCCTTCCTAGTTAGAAGTTCATAGAATCTGGTTCCCGGTAGAAAATGTAACAAAATATTTAGTCTATTCCTGGAACAAATAATTATTGAGTCTTGTTTTGAAATTTAAAAAAACAAAACAAAACCAAAAAAAAAAAAACCTCAATGGTCTTCAGATATTGGGCTAGTAATTTCCTGGTCTTAGTTGGCCTTTATGAGAATCTGTGTATAGATAGCTAGGGGCAGAGTCAGAGTAGGCACTACTCTGTTGTTTATAATCATGCCGTTTCCATTCTGAAAACTATTTGAAATTGTATCCTGTGGTATTTCTGTTAACATAGCTTTAATTTGTTGAATTCTCACTTCTCATTTATACATTAGCGGGATTACAGAATTCAAATTCAAAATAGTTCCTGTGTTTTAAAATCTTTCCTGTTTTCTAGTTTCTGTACAAATACACCAAAGAAAATATACCACACATGTATACATATACAGATACACATATGTATATGTGTATAAATACATACATACATGCACACTGTGTGTGTGTCAGTGAGTGTGCAAACGCATGTTTTCACAGCAAACACCTTATTTACCCATTGAACCAGCTCCCCAACCCACAAGACCGCTGTCATTGTTAGCAAACTGATACTTTCCCCCCATAGCATAAATGCTGCTTGCAGTTCTCCCAGTAAGCTTTGCAGAGTGCTCCCAAGGCCAGCCGGACATCCCGGAACTGAGGGAGAGGGTGGTTAGTGCTCATCAGGGGTTCTTCCACTCCCTTTAAAGAACATTGCTGTCGTGGTCATAGACTCCAGTGGAGTTTAATGAGTCTCCCGTCCACCCACAGGACACATGGGTAGCTGGGACCTGATGTCAGGACGGTGATACCCAGGAGATGGGAAATCTCTGTCCCAGTTCTGGCTCCCTTCTGTAAGCCATGTCATGTTGGAGTTAGTGTCCAGTCAGTCTTGTGTAAGTGCTGTGAGAATTGGGGCACACCCAGGTTTATAAAAACTCTGCATCTTGATTTATCTTTAATGCTTGTGAAAGCAAAGGAAGCCTGAGGATAGTGTTAGCAACATTGCCAGGTAGGTCCCCCAGGCACACTGGCCCTCGAGCATCTGGGTAGGTCCCCCAGGCACACTGACCCTCGAGCATCTGGGTAGGTCCCCCCCCCCCAGACACACGGACCCTCGAGCATCCGGGTAGGTCCCCCCTTCAGGTACACTGACCCTCAAGCATCCGTGTAGGTCCCCCAGACACACAGACCCTCAAGCATCCAGGTAGGTCCCCCAGGCACACAGACCCTCAAACATCCGCGTAGGTCCCCCAGGCACACAGACCCTCGAGCATCCGGGTAGGTCCCTCCCCAGGCACACAGACCCTCAAGCATCCGTGTAGGTCCCCCTAGGCACACAGACCCTCGAGCATCCGGGTAGGTCTCTCCTACACAGTGCATTGGTGTTCGTCCTGGGCAAAGTTGTGACGTCCTAAAGCTCATGGTGCATTGTTTTCCACACTCACTAAAAAGATATTGGCTGGGAGCTAGAGGGATGGCTCAGCAGCTAACAGCACTGGCTGCTCTTCCAGAAGATTTGGGTTGCATTCCCAACATGACAGCTCACGGCCATTTGCCTCACCCCAGTTCACGGTGATCCAACAGCCCCACAGCATCAGGCACGAACATAGTGCGCAGATACATGCAGGCAGGGCACCCATACGCATAAATAAAATAACAATTAAAAATACATTTACTAAGTACCTATATGCCAGACACTGTGCTGAGTCCAGAGGGTGTAATTATTGGAATGAATATATTAATACACGTTAATTAATAAGGACAGCAAGCATGTTGTGTCCTTTCATAGAACCCACAGCCTGCTGAAGGAAACAGCCAGTCAATAAGGATGTAATTAATAACCAGATACTTAACCAGACAGTGTGTGTCAGACAGGGAAGGAGACCACTCTAAGGAGCAACACTTAATACACAATATGAAAGGAAAAAACTAACTAGGCTATAGCTGGAGAGGGCTTAAGTTCAAAGATCGGAGGTCATGCTGGAAGGGACTTGGCATTGAAAACCTCGGCACTGGAGTATGGAGAGAAGACGGCTATTTTAGGAAATCATGTACTCTCTGAGCTTGTATCACCCCTGGATTATTTGCATTGCCAATTCCTCAGGACAGTTGAATGAGATGATACTTGAAAGAGCTTTGCATGTAGGAAGTCCTCAGTAAACGATAATTGGAAATTCTTGCAAATGGGAGAGGAAGGAAGGAGAGCAAAGATCAGGTCTTTATTGGCACCAGGGGAAGAGGCTTAGAGAGGGGGAGAGGCCCGCAGGGCCTTGAGGGTGCTGGGGGCAGTTTGTTTCATTCCCAGTATATGGCCAATGCCTCAAGGGCTTCTGAGGGGCTGTGGCCTGCACGAGGCTGAGTAGGGAATTCCCTGATGGGTGCTCAGCAAGGGACTCGGTTCTATTTTGATTTTCTTTGAAGTGCCGTGTTCCTCATGGCTTCCACAGCTATCTACACTTAGAATGCTCAGCAAAGCCAAATACACTCTCCAGTCCTTTAAAAGTGCGCAGTTGCCCCTAGTGAAGTCACTGAAGAGTGAAATGGGAGATAGGATGAAACAAACATTTAATTTTAGCCTAAGGTCCTCTTCAGTCCACCCCGTGTCCCCCGAGGGACGTACGGTAGTATTATGTTTGCATTCTTTGTATACACTTCTGTGGTATAACGACGTAGGTACCCCCTCGTTATCTACTATTGCAGGTGTCAAAGGAATGTGGAGGGGATTAAGTCATTGATCTGGCCTACAGGAGACTGCAGGCCTGTTGTGGGCATCAGATCAGGCTAGGCAAGAAGTGGTTATTGAACGCATAGTCTGTGTTAGAGACTCAAAGTGGGGGATCAGGTAACCACTTCAGAGAACCAGTGAATGCATGAGCTGTCTTCAGAAACAACTCATGTCCCGTTGAAAAGAGGGTAAGAGGGTGATTTAGGTCAGGTGTTGGAAATGCAGTAATGCCAACAGATATTGATCAAGTACCTATAATCCCAACACTCGGAGGCAGGAAGAGCAGGAATGCAAAACCAGCTTCCAGTACCTGAGACTTTGTTTCAAAAATTGCAAAGAAGTGCGGTGGTGTTTGATATTGCTGCTTTAGTTCCATGAGACTCCTCTGGGGACAGAGAATTGCCTTGGGCATATTGTTTGTTTCTATGTGTGAGAGAGAGAATATGAATGAGAATTGCAGGGTCAAAAAATTTAAAAAATTTCCGTCTAAGGACTCAGCTGGTGGCAAAGCTGAAGATAGCACCAGTCTGCCTGAACCTAAGGGCCTCTATTCCTGTCCTGATGCCATTTTCTTCCTGGTCTTTGAATAATGACCTCCCAAGCCTTTAAAGACCCGGTGTGCATTCTGGGAGAGATTCTAGGGAAGGGGCTTCCCGCTGATTTTCTCACGTGTTAGAGCCTCTGCTAGACAGGGATTAACACTGCACGGGTCAGCCATGTTTGCGAAACTCCACCAAGGGGCCCACTATTTATGCTTCCCCGAATGGGAAAGTGGTGGTTAGGGCATGCCAGAGAGCACTGAGCACAGTGGGAGGACGGTGTCCAGAAAGAACGTTCATCTGAGTTCCATTGACTGAGACACGTGGGGAGCAGAAAACAAAAAACCCCAATGTTTGTGCCTGAGTGTTCTTAAGTAATCTACAACACGAGAACCTTTTGTGGTAATGGGACCCAGATGTCCTCTGTGTCTGTGTCCCTCATGCAGGCATGATTTCCTGGGAAGGGGAGTCCGTATGTCAAACAGCGTCTCATTGAGAACATGGAATGATTCCATAGACGCCGTGGCAGAGATTAGAGTCTTAACTGTTGTGTCCTGCCTGGATCAGTGGGTGCCTGGTTCCCTAACAGACGCCTCGGGGCTTGGGAAGGCAGGATGGGAAGAGCTTTGAGATCTCACTGTGCAGATGCGTTGAAACACGAACAGTTTGTCCAGCATATGGCTCAAAGGAACACTGAATTGATTCATGTTTGTGTAGCTGGTATATATTTGTGCATTTTTTAATCATAAAAATTACACAAAAGCTCCAGCTTTGAATGGGGTCCTACATTTTAAAAACAACTCAGAAATACCTATTATGTGGGAATCGTGGGTTTTTCAGTTGCTCTCAAGCTCCTCGAGCCCTGTTGTGTTAGTATCAGCTCACATACCTAAGTCTTACAGTTCCTCCCATTGCTCCAGAACCCGCCCCTCTCCCTCTGACTCTGCACCAGCAGAGCTATCATTCACTACCCTGTCTACTGCCCAGAGCCACCTAGGAAACCTATACTCCCCTCTGTTAGGTGTGGCGGGCCTCATTAATGCCTTCTGGGAAAGCAGACCTCAGAGGGCCGAGGTTTGGCTTTGGCAGATCTCAGAATGCTGAGAACCTTAAACCTTTCAGTTTTCAGCTGAAATGACTGGCAACAGAATGTGACATCTGAGGTTGCATGACCTGCGATTGCCGCAATTAACCACATGATCTCGCATGTTCCCACTGGGGGCTCTGCGGTGGCTTCCCTACCAGGCAGGGGTTTCCTTTGGAGGGCATTGAGATCCTCCTGGGCCCTGTAAGGCTCTGCTCGTGGTCCTTTTAAAATGCCTTTTAGTGTAAAGCTTCAATATTGGAAATCTAACACCACAGTATTTAACCGTGAGGCTGGAGGTGTGTGATGGCCTGGAACGGGAAACTTCATAGGGTGTTTAATAGGGAGAGCGGGGAGTAGCGTGGCCGCCGTGCCGAGCGTGGACGGACTGAGCAGAAGGTCAGTGTTACCTGACTCTACCGTCTGCTATTCCTTTGGATTTATTTTCATTTCTGTCGTGCAGTTCTCTTCAAGATGCCTTTTGGTTTTGCCCACTGCGGGGAGGTGATGCACAATTGGGTGCACAATCAGGTCTTTGCTCTCTTAAGAAAGATGTGTATGTAATCAGAAATATGCAAATGTAACTAATGTTACCATTATCCTTTGGTAATATGAGAAGCATTAGATACTGAGGTACTGACCATTAGCGGTTTACATTTGACTTCTTTGGGAGGCTCATTAAAAGGCTTTTTGTTGCTTTCTGAAAATTTTCGACCCTTTTCCTACCTTGTCATATAGGAAGGGAGTGTTAGATCCGTAACGGGTAGTGTCCATGTCGCGGAGTGTGAGCCCCTGTGAGTCTTGCACCCCTCTCCCCTCCAAAGGAGTTTCTTCTCAAGGTCAATCCTTCTGCTCTTCGGAATGTTTCAGTCTCTTTCTAGAAAGCAGGAGGCAGAGTTCAGCCTCCAGGAAGACATCCCAGGCTCAGCCACAACTTCAGACTTGGAATATTTGGAGAGCAGCGTCTTTTGAGGCATAGACGTAGTCTTCCCTCTCCCTCTGTGGCTTACGGGTTTTACCAGTGTGGTTTTGACTAAGTTGTCCACTTGGACCCTGTCTTTGTCACTGTCGAGCTGATGGCGTTACATTATGTGATAGACTCGAGTATTAATTCCCCACTTTAAAGTGGACAAAAGAAAGTAATGGCTATTCGGGCACACTGAGAACTCTTGCGTAAGATGTGTATTACATGTTGACCTCAACACGCTAATCACTGGGAGATAGCTTTAAGAGTAATTAGTAGGCAAAATTTCAAGCCTTGGTAATGTGTTTAGAGTTGCATAAATTCAATACTTTAGATAAGTGACTAATGTTTTATTTCTCACGTGTTTGCATAAGACCTCCTCAGAGCTACATTTGTGAGGTAAGTGGTTGTTTTAATTGCCTTTGTTTTTTTAATTTACAGCAAAAGATGATGGAAGCATTGCCGTTGCCCTTGGTTACACAGCACATTTGGTCTCCATGATTTCCTTTTTCCTACAAGTACCCCTCAGATATCCCATCATTCATAAGGGGTCCAGATCAACCATCAAAGATAATATCAACGACAAGCTGACGGAGAAGGAGCGAGAGTAAGTGTCTTTCTTGTTTGTTTTGGGTATAAGCTGATTGGCAACGTGGTTGAAACGGTGAGGACATGGATGAGAAGTGTCTTCTCACTGAGGACAGTTTCTATGTGACCGGTAACTTTGGTCAAGCACACCTCGCAACATGGCGAGACTGTCCAAAACAAGCCAGCTGTGGCAGGCAGTATGACTTAGTGGGAAGTGCCTGGCTCATGTGTGCTGTGGTTTTGGTTTGACCCTTAGCATTGCAAACAAGTTTTAAATGACCTACAGGTAAGAGAAGAAACCATAAGGAAGGTATAAAATTTAAATGGAATCATAATGATAATGAGAATATTGCTTTTCAAAGTTGGTGGAATAGAGCTGTATCTGGGCTCAAGGAAATTTATATCCTAAGTTCCTGCACCAGAGAAGGTATTTGAATATAAATTATCTAAGTTTCAAGTGAACAGCTGAAGACCAGTTAGCAAAAGCCCAGGAAACAACATGGAAGGTGGACATCAGCTGTGTTGCTGTGCAGCGGGGAGAAGGGGGCAATGCAGAGCAGGCAGAAGGCCTGGTCTTCAAACATTTGAACAACGGAGCAGGCCTCAGTGCCCAGGGCCCTGGAAGGATGGATTTAGAAAGAAGAGAGGAGATGGAATCACAGTTTGGGGAATGGACAAAGGAGGACCAGCACAAATGTGTACACGGGCATTGGAGAGTAAGGGAATAATTCCAGTCAAATGGCTTAATTTCTAGAAAGATACTACTTTCCAACATAAATAATTGGCATTTAGAAAACACCAGAGCAAATCTGCTCTGTGAACTGTAATCCCAGCAGCCCCCATGTCTGGGAGGTAGGGTCAGGGCAAGAAAGGGGAGGGCAGGGGAGAGGGGGAGCCAAAGGAAGTTAAGACACCAGTGGCCAGGCAGGGAGTGGAGATAAGGAACACCCTAGGTGAACTATTCTCTGTTCTGACTGCACATTAAAGTCATTTGAGAGTCTTGAAAACTGAGCTTTTGACCCCTGGATTCCCGACCCAGTCCCGGAGAGCCTGGCTCTGTTGGAAGCACACTCACAGTTGAGCAATGGTGGTCCTGATGTGGAGTGGGATTGAGAACCACTGTCCTAGATGGGGAAGATCACGTTTCCAGGGCACAAAAAATTAGACCTTGCTAAGTATACGGTGGTTCTTGAAAGCAGTTTAACGTCCCTGTCTTTGGAGGTAAAGCCTGCTGTGCCAAGAGGGCGCTGACGGGATAGCTTAGCAGTGTGGCCAGCCCTCGGCATCTGTGTGTTCCATCCATACATGTGAGTTCCCCACCCATGGGCTAGAGCAGCGTGTGCCCCCAACTGCTAAGCTGTCTCCCCAGCCCCAGCGTAACGGCTGTTAGACGCCAACAGTGTTGCTCTGACTGTTTGTTTGCAGGTGTTGAGTACCCATTCTGTTCTTTTGTGCAGCAGTGGAGTTACGGGGGCACGCGGTTGTTGTCATATAGTAGGGCTTAGAAGCAACTTAGAAATACTTTAAATCATACAGAGAGTATGCGTAGGCTGTATGCACATACCATGCCGCTTACATAAGGGACTTGAGACTCACGGGTTCTGGCAACCATGAAGGGGTGGGCAGCAGTCTCCCTCAGATAGTAAGGGATGATTGTATGTCTGGAAGAACAATGGTTCTCGGCTAAGGAGCACTTGACTAAGTTAGACCAGTGCCTTTTCCAATGTTGTGATTGACCTGAGCCCAAGTATGCTTTGCATTTATAAAGCATGAGAACCGAGTGAGAGCCTGCCATGTATACATTTGACAAAGGGAGCAGGGCGTTGTTTTCCTTTCTTAGATATTTTTTAAAAATCAATTTGCAATTCACGTAACACAAAAATCTAAAATTTTAAGTGTTCAGTGTAATTTTAGTACATTTTCACCATAGCACACCTAGCACCTCTATACTTCTGAAACCCCAAATAAAATCCTGTGCCCACTAAACAGTTTCGCCTAACCCCTGGCCGTCCTCAGTCCCTGGCAGCCGCCAATCTGTTCCTGTCGCTATGGATTCTCCTGTTCTGGATATTTTATAGACGTGGACCATACAGCATGTGACCTTTTTCTTCCTGGCTTCTTTCAGTTAGCATAATGTCTTCAATATGTGTCCATGCTGAAGCTCAGTCGTACTTCATCCATTTTATGATCCAATAATTTTCTGTCAAGTGTGTATAGAACATCTTGTTTCTTCATTCACCTCTTGATGGACATCTGGATTATTTCTACCCGTGGCTCTGAGAATAGTGTCGCCGTGGATATATCTACTCGTAGCTGAATGCGCATTTTTATTTCTTCACCTCCGAGGAGTGGCTGGGTCGTGCAGTAAGCCTGTTTATCTCTGAGAGGATCGCCAAAGGGTTGTCCGTGGCAGCCGCGCCATTCTGTGTTTCCAGACGAGAAAAGCACCCTCGTGGTTTTCATTGTCTTTTCTTACGCTCAGTGACCATGTGTTTATCTCCTTATCTGTTGCCCATTTTCTCATTAGGTTGTTGTTTTTGTTGTTCAAGTTGCAAAGCTTTGTGTACATCCTACTTAGCAGCCAGGGTTCACCTCTGTCTTCGGTGTGCTTGTGTGCCTAAACAGACCCATGTCGAATCTGTTTGTGCTATTATAGCAGTGTGCACTTGTGTGCAGGCGTGCACATGTGCTGGGAGATTTATAAACAAGATATTTGTGTCTCGTTGCTGCGCACCGTACCCCCGTGTCTGCGCTCTGTGCGCTGGCACCAAGTTCGTGAGCTTCAGGCAAGGGAGCTGAAGGTTAAAATACACAGACACACACAGACAGAGAGACAGTGACACGGGTCATCCTTGAATTCTCCAAGAATGCCCCCTTTATTGTGTTCAGGGGCAGATTATATAGAGATAGCCACACCCCAGCCAAACCCATCAGAAACCACTCTCCTGCCATCAGGAACTCCTGAAGGTCTCGTGCTCAGAGCAGCTGTAGGCACTCAGATCAGGGGATTACAAGAAATTCAGGATCTGGGGTCTCACTGCTCCCAACATCTCGTGGCTCCGAAGACCAGGAAGTTCAGGCTCACGGTCCTGACATGGTCTCTGTCCCTGAGGCTAAGCCTGTCCCTTTTGCTGCAGCCTCCAGACAGGAGCAAGTCATGTTCACGTGTAGGGAGAGGGATGAAAGCCATGTAAAGAAACCAGATTCCTCCTGTTGAGGTCCATAGCTTTACTCTATTCATGACCACAGAGTCCTTCTGACCCCACCACCCTTTAAGAAGAGGCTCCACCTCCCAACACTGTTGAATTGGGGTTACATTTCTGGCATAGTCACACCTCAACGTTCTGACTGTTCACTTTTTTTTTTTCCTGAATGCAACCCCTAGCCATGGTGTGCAGTGTCCTCTTCCTTGGTGGTGTGAGCACACATGTCTGATAACCTGTTCTTAGGCCCATTGGTCTGGGATGAGATATTGCATATTTAACCATCGCTATAGTGCTAGGGTGGGAATTTCCATCAATGAGCAAAGAGGAAGCAATTAAAACCATTGCTTCTCAGCCCTCTTAGTTCCCTTGGTGCACAGAAGGCTTTTAGCCCTGATAAAGTTCAGTTTTTCTGTTGTTTCAGCTTTTCGTGTCAAATCTGAAACCCATCATTTGGTCCAAGGTCATAAAGATTTATCCTCTCTTTTTCTATACTAGTATTGTAATTTTAATTCTTATAGGTAACTGTTTCTTCCATTCTGGAGTATTTTTTTTTATTTATAGTGTGTTGAAAAGCTGTTCTTTCTCCCTTGAATGGCCTTGGCATCCTTATTACAAAAACAATCAGCTGGCCATGGATTATTTCTAGACCCTTATTTTTATTCCAGTTGTCTACACATCTGTGTTTATGCCGGGACCATAATAACGTTTGCAGTTTTGAGGGGAAAGAACTCCAAATGTGTTCCTTTGCAATACTGTTTTGCTATTTGAAACCCTTTGCAATTCCCCAGGAATCGGAGAGTCTGTCTTGCCAACTCCAAAGAAAGAAGCCGCTTTGATTTGGAAGGGGATTGTATAGAATCCATGGGTCAGAGCAGGATGGCCATGTTATTGATAAGTATTGACATCTTATTGGCAATTAATAATAGTAAGAGCTTGCCTTTACCCAGGGCCTTTTCAGTTCCTCTTGGCAGTGTTTTATACTTTTCAATACACAAGTCTTGCATGCCCTTGGCTAAATATATTTCAGTATATTATATTGTTTTCCTCATTTCTCTCGCAGATTGTTTGAGTTCTCTATATATAGGTCTGTGTCTGTGAACAGAAAAAGTCTGAATTCCTTCCAAGTTGAATGCTTTTTGTTTTGTCTTGTTCTTCTTACCTAATTGTTCCTGCGAGAGCTTCAGCAGAGCAGCGGGAGACAGCGGGAAAGGCATCTGTGTCTCCAGCCTAGGAGCCCCATGCTTCTTCAGGAGTGTCCCCAGCCATGCCCAGGAAGTTCTGCCGTGAAGGGACAGCCTATGAAGTGGCCAAGGGGTTGCATGGCTTCTGCTCTCAGTGCGCTGTGCAGCGCTCGGGCTGTGTGGCACCGGATGCGTTCCTGCGAGAATCCCTTTGAACATGCTCTTAGATTCAGCTCGCTGAACTCTGTGCGCAGTTTTACACCTGTATTTGTGGGCCTCTCATTTTCTGTTTGTTAATGTGCATCTGGCTTTCAAATCAGAGTAACCTGACCTAAAATGAGGAAGGAATTGATCCGCACTCAAACTTTTGGAAAGTTTGAAGGTTTCTGTTAATCCTGTCTTAAATATTTGTTTGAATTCACCAGTAAGCTGTCTGGTCTTGAGCTTTTATTTAAAAGAGATTTCTAAGTCACTGAGAAGTTTCTTCTTATTGTGCACCTGTTCCAGTTCTCTGCAGTTACTCTGTCACTCAGCTGTGTGTCTAGGCTGTACCCACATCATCCCGGCTGTCCGCCTGATGTCTTGGTGCAGTGACTGTGTTTCTAGGCTGTACCCACATCATCCCGGCTGTCCGCCTGATGTCTTGGTGCAGTGACTGTGTTTCTAGGATGTACCCACATCATCCCGGCTGTCCGCCTGATGTCTTGGTGCAGTGACTGTGTTTCTAGGATGTACCCACATCATCCCGGCTGTCCGCCTGATGTCTTGGTGCAGTTGGCTGTGTTTCTAGGATGTACCCACATCATCCCGGCTGTCCGCCTGATGTCTTGGTGCAGTTGGCTGTGTTTCTAGGATGTACCCATATCATCCCGGCTGTCCGCCTGATGTCTTGGTGCAGTTGGCTGTGTTTCTAGGCTGTACCCACATCATCCCAGCTGTCCACCTGATGTCTTGGTGCAGTTAACTGCTTATACTGTTTTTTTGTCATCATTTTACTTCTGTGAGGTCTGTGTTGTTGCCTCCAGTTTTATATCTGATTTATCATAGTTTAAAGGTTTGTCAATTTTGTCGTCTTTTTAGAGAACTATCTTTGCTTCATTTGATTCTATTGGTTTGTATACTCTATAATCTGAACTCTTTATAATATCCTTCATTATGCTGATTTGTTGGTTGTTTTCTTGTTTTTTTGTTTGTTTTTGTTTTTTACTCTTTGGCTTTTTTGGGGGGCCTGCCACCCAGCCCCCATATACATGGAGACTTTTTATTACTTAAAAATGCCCAGCCTTAGCTTTTCTTAAATTATCCCATCTATTTTTGCCTCTCTGCTTTTATCTCTATCCTATATACCTTTCTCGGTTCCCTACTCTGTGGCCCCTGGGCTCCTCCTCCTTCTGTCCTAGACCACATCCTTCCAGATTTCCTCCTATTTATCTCTCTATCTTCCAGCCCCGCCTATCCTTTCTCCTTCCTTGCTATTGGCCGTTCATCTCTTTATTAGACCAACCAGGTGTTTAGACTGGCGAAGTAACACAGCTTCACA
Source organism: Microtus oregoni (assembly GCF_018167655.1). Taxonomy (NCBI): domain Eukaryota; kingdom Metazoa; phylum Chordata; class Mammalia; order Rodentia; family Cricetidae; genus Microtus; species Microtus oregoni. The sequence continues at coordinate 2,347,605 of NW_024543077.1, read as the reverse complement.
GAGTTAAACAAATACAACATAAAGAAATGGAACACATCTTTGCATCATTAAACAAATATTCCACTGCATAAGCAAATAGAACACATCTTAAAATAATATTCTATAACACTGGTGGTTTATTGTTGTCTTCTTTTTCTAGTTTATATAATGTAAAATTATATTGATATTTTAATAACGTTGTTGGCATTTATTAATTTCTACATTTATTTTGTATGCTGTGTTTTGTGTCGTCTCGGCGTGTTTTCTGATTTCCTTTGTGATTTTTTTCATTAACTCATAAGTTAAGGAAATGCTATTTGATTTTATGTATTTATTTTCGAATTTTTTTATTTTATGACTTATCTTGGAGTGTTTCACATATACTAAAGAAGAACATGCTTTGGAATGCTTCGTCTTTATGGCATGTGTTTGTGTCTGTGTGTACTGCATTGTCTGTTGAGTCTGGTTGCTTATAGTGCAGTCAAGGCCCCTGTGTGGATGTCCTGCACATTACTGCAGATTTATTCTGAGCATTCAACCCTTTGGAGTAAGAACTGCTTCGTCTTTTCTCCATTCTGTCTGTATTAGCTTCTTGCAGTTTGCATTGCTGTTGTACATTGTATATATGTCTAGATGTCATCAACCATTTATGGATTGACTGTATATATATGATGTATATAATGACCCATCTGCCCACTTATAACATTTTTTTTACTCAAAGACTATTTTTTATGCTTTTAATTTAGTAACGCCTAGTTCTCTTTTAATTATCATCTGCCTGGACTATCTTTTCCATTTTTAAAAAACATTTTTAAAGTATTTTTATTTTGTGTGCCATGGTTTGCACGTCAAAGTCAAAGGACAATTTCTTAAATTTCTTTTATTTCATGTGTCTGGGTATGCCTGGATTGATGGCTGGGGACCATGCATATTCAGTACCTGCGAGGGCCAGAAGAGGGTGCCAGAGTCCACTGGGACTGAGTTACAGCCAGTTGTGAGCTGTCTTGTGGGTGATGGGGGTTGAACTCAGGTCCTCTGGAATAGCAGAAGCCAGGGTTCTTAACCATGTAGCCATCTCTTCAGCCACAAAGGACAATTTTTATGTCAATTCTTTTCTTCTACCTTGACAGTAGCGGAGTGGGGGAGGGAGGGATATCCCAGGGATCAATCTCAGTCTATCAGGCCGTGAGCAGGCAGCAGGCGCCCTTACTCACTGAGCTTCTTTGCTAGTTTGGCCCTGGTAGAGTTGGGATTCGCTGTTGTTGTAAGACCCTCACTCAAGAAGGTACAGGTAAGAATGTCAGCAGTTCAGGGTCATCCTTGGCTATCCTGGGATACAGGAGAACTTTGTGTCCTCACAAGTTACATCAGTTGCCATTTGTACGTTAGTCCTCGGCACACTGAGACGCTGCCCCGGGTTTGCCTCCAGAGGTTGTGCACAGGTTGTTTCCCTTTCGACTGACTTGACCACTTAGCTGCTTCTCAGCACTGAGTTCTGAGTCCTACAGGCAGCCCCTAGGCAAGTCTCTCGAGATAAGCCAGTTTTTGTAGGGTAAAATAGGCTTTACTTCCTCCCGCTCCCCTCTTCCTGCCTGATGGCAGTGTTCATTTGGCTGGTGGAAACCAGACTATTTTTCAGAGTTCTGACGTTTTTGCTTAATTTTTTAGTGATTTTTTTTCTTTTTAGAGAGTCAGGCCCTTCAAGTAATCCCCTCCACTGTTTTCTCTGACATCATTGAATTTAGTGATGAAAAACATCACTTATAAGGAATGAAGGGATCTCTGTTGTATATTAAGCAAGAGAGATGACCATGACCAGATATATACTTGAAAAAGAGTACCTTAAAAGTCTCTTTTTTTCTGTTTACATTTATTTATTGCATCTTGTACATGCATGTGTGTGAACACGCACTCACATGCGCATGTGTATGTGTTACACCTACACATGTGCCCGTGTTCCATGATGTGCACATGAAGGTCAGGTAACAATTTGAGAGTCGGTTCTTTCCATAAGGGTCCTGGGCATCAACTTCCAGTTTCTTGACTTAACAGTGGGCATCTTTGCCTGACAATTAAGTCCCTCATCTCAGCTAGCACGGCTCCCTCTACCCTCTTGTATCTATATTATTGTATTTATATTATTGACAGTAGATGTCCCTCCAGATTTTATCAAGTTGCTACATAATAATCTGACTTAATGTGAATTATATGGGAGAATCATTTTAGAAGCTTGAAGAAGGGCTCTTAGAGGAATGTTTAGTATTCTTTCTTTAGATAAGCTATGTACTTTTTTGGTGAATACTTACTTCCTGGGATTTACTGTTTGTGCATTTGTGCCTTATTTATTTTGAGTGGTCTCTTAATAAAAATTTCTTTTTCTAATTTTTGGAATATTTCCAAGTAGTTGTTTATCCTGTCTGTTTTTCGCATCTTCCTGTCCTGTCTTACCTGGGGTGCTGCAAAGAGCATCTCTGTGAGCCCCTTGAGGACGTTCTGCTGTGTGGTCAACTCAACAGTTCTGGTGGCCGCCAGACTTCATCCAATTGTGTTGCCAGGAGAGCCACAGCCATTGCATTTTCGTGAATGCACTTTGCTATCTACTGCTTTGCCTTTTCTGGAACCTATTGTGTTGTGTTGACTAAATGTGTACATTTTTGGCATTTTAATGTCGCTAAAGGTGAATTGCATCTTATAATTTGTAGACTCTTGGGTTATGTATCTACTTAGTACTACCTCAGTTAATGGTGCATTTTAGAGTTGATGTTTAGTTTTTTGTGATCTATTAAACATTCAGGGTGATTTTTACGATGTTTTAGAAAATCCTTCAAGTCATTTTTGGAACCACATAGATGCAGAAATAAATTTATTGACTATGCTTGCTGATTGAATCAACCTGTTAGCTAATGGTTATTCTATCCCAGGCACTGAGAAAGCAGGTTAGACACAGCTTACTTCCCGCCTATCTGTTCGGCTTGATATGAACCTTTCCCCAAGGTATTAACTGAAATCAGGCCTTCATGGGAGATGGAAAATAGGAATTGGATGACTCATTGTACAGATTACAGTTAATGTACCAGAGGCCTCAGATTCTCCACTGCTGCCCTTTCAGATTGCCTGCCTCTGCGCGCTGTGGCATGTGAGATAGCGGAGCTCACAGTCCTTCATACAGTGTGGGGGAGGGAAACCCATGCTCCCTCCCTGGCCAGTTAGAAGCATGGCTCTGGAGAGGTGCCTTGCCCACACTATGGCTGTGCACTGCACACCAGACTCGGCCACAGAACCAGAAGGACTGTCACGAAGGTTTAGCTGCAGGGTGTCTTCCTTCCCTGACACTAAAATGCAAATTTTTGAAGTCATTTTGAAAGAAATTGTATCCTTCATCATTATTTTTTTTCTTTGCTTTGTTTTCAGTTGGAGAAATGGGGTGGTATTGTTGGCAGGTACTTTTGAAACTTCCCGGCACATCTACAAAAGGACTCTGAGGATCTCTAAAAGATGGGAAGCTAGGGTTTTCCTAGTGGGATTGTTAGAACCCAGGAAATGTGAGTGCTGTTCTTCACGTTTCCTTGATTTGTTTGTTTGTTTTGTTTTGTTTTATACGTAAGTGTATTCCTTTTGGAGCTCCCAAATCCCAGGAATTCCCTCTTTACTTGATGGAATCTGCTTTCTTTTAGGAACTGGATTTCTAAGTACAGAGAAATTGTGATGCCTCCAAACTCAGATGATACTGAGCCAAGTTTATAGTTATTGCCTATGGGCCTAATTCTCATGAAGGTGGAGAGATGTTTTACTCTGAGGTCTAGCACTTTGTTCTGTGACCCAGAGTGTGAAAGGGCTCACCACACGGGCCCCCAAGTCCTGAGTCTTTTCGTTGCAGCCCCTTTGGCAGGTGTGGAGGTCCTGGCTCGTCTCAGACTTCCAGTCCTCCAGCCTGTCTTATAAATTCTGGGGTCACATTTTGTACCACTGCGCCTGGTCTCACTTGTCTTGTTTTATTCTTGTCTGAAATATTTGCAGTGTATGAACTACATTTTCCTAAGTATTAAACTACTTCCATTTCATGCTGAGATCCTTGTACTGACATTCAAAAAGTAAGCTTCTTTTTTTTTTTAAAGTTGAGTTCAGAGAATAAAGGGATGTTCAGTTTTGCAAATGCTATTCGGTAACCTGACCCTGCGCACTGTGGGCCACAGTCTTAAGTGTCGAGATGCTATCGCCAGGACAACGGTTATTTCATGGAGTCCCTGAGGACCACAGCGAGCTGTTCACTTCTGCTCTTGCTGTGATCCCAGGCCTCGGCCGCACCGCCAAGCCTGTGGTGTTGGGAATGAGAGCAAAGAATGTTTAAAATGAGAAATCCCCATGGAAATGCAGGCAGGAGAGATCAGCACAATAAAAATGCAGAAGGTGGTGGCTGGGTGAGACAGGAAATGAACACCTTGTGAAGATCTGGCATTCTGCTGAGAGGGAAATGCGCAGCCTGAGCCAGGAGGCACGGCGTGGCTGTTTCATTGCTGACACTGGGAAGCCTATCGTGTGCGTCGCTCTTAATGAAGTGTCTTAGCAGTGCTGATGTTATTATCTGGGTGAGGAAGTCTTCTGAGCATTTTTGTCATCTCAGTTTTCTGCATCCAACTAAATTAAAGTTCAGTGATGTGAAGGGACAGGGGGACCGAAAGGAAAGCCAGATGACGACGACATGTGGCCCCGACCTGAACTCCGGCTCCTCGGTCTGCAATATATTCAGATCATAATAGAGGTTCAGAAAGTCTCCGAGGGGAGGTGGACGGAGGGATAATGTCTTTAGTGACTGGTGGGCTGTGGTATAAGTGAAATCATGTTACATTATTACAATGCATGACATCATGTTTGTCACAGGTGGCCCCAGAGTAGCAGTGAGGTGTTGCACCGTGGGCTGGCCTTTGAATCTTTCATATTATCTTATGACGAATAGGCGCTGTGGGCTCTGGCCAGGATCATCCGAGACGTGCTCTTGTTTCCTCTCATTCTTAGGCATTTGATGGTTTTTGGTTAGCACTGAATGGGGCAGCGAGGACACGAAAGCCAGCGTCTGCAGTCGGTGCTCTGTGGCGTAGTCTTGGAGAGCCTACAGTTGCTGTTCTTTATCTCCTCTCTCAGGTTCTGCAGTTTTAATTTCCCTCAGCAACTGTGGTCTAGAAAACAACAACAAAACAACAAACAAAGAACGTTCAGTCCTGAGCAAGGTGCTGTTCTCCATAAACGGCCTCTCTGTGATGAGAGCCACTGTCCAGGGCGGTCTGTGCTGCCTGCTCCTGAGTCACTAAGTGGACATCTCAGTTAGCAGATGAGCCGTGCCATACAGCAGCGCTTGGGTCTGCAGACTTCCATTCTTGGTGCAGAAGGGGCTGATGCCAGCACAGAGCCAGACTGGAAAGAGTCAGCAAAAGCATGCTTGAGAGAGTGGTCCCTAGACATGCGAGCCAGTGTCTCTGGCAGTGGTTAGCAGTCCAGCGAAGGCTAGAGGGCACCAAAGGGCAGGCACACTGCCCAGAACAGCTGCTGCCAGCTCTGCATCCCTGTCTGGTGAGTGACTTTTGGAAGTTGCTCAGGTGTTTTCTTTTAGGTGTAGATGAAAGAAAAAGCATTTTTAATTTCGTCTTGAAGCAAGAATTCCAATTCCCTTCAAAGGAAGCTTGTGTAGTTAATAATTTACTCAGACGAGGCTTTAGTAGTTAGTAAATTCAGTCAAAATATAATAATATATATTGATTTTGGATCACATTGCTTATAATAAACATAACTTTATTTAAACATACAGTTGCTCCTGTCTGTACCTAACAGAGATCAGCTATGTTTGAGTTGTGGTGTGATGGTAGTTTTCAGTTTTTTCTTGTCTCTTTTTCTTTTTTGAGATAAGGTCATACAATGTAGTCCCTGAGTGCTGTGTGTCACTACACCCAGCTCCTCCTGGCTTTTAAAGGATAAAAGCCATGTGTGTTCTTACAGAGAGTTCATGCTCTCCTCCTTCAGTCTGTGAGACAACTTAGGGGAGATTCATTCTCTGAACGTTTGCTTTAACCATCAGCTCCTGTTCACTCCTGAGAAACCAAAGACCACAGCTTCCGAGAAGTGTCAGCAGCAGCACAATAGCATTCATGCAGAGTGTAGGTCCACAGTAGGGCCACTGTAGGTCCATATAGGTCCACTGTAGGTCCACAGTAGGTCCACAGTAGGGCCACTGTAGGTCCACAGTAGTCGGTTCATGGCTGTGTCTTCGCCAACTCTACGCGGTAGTTACGGTCTTGCTCCTTGCCAGTTGAACTTGTTTTATTCCAGTAAAAATGAGATTCAGGTTTTTAGAATTAAGAATTCCTTGACTTTGAATCCAGAAAGGATTTCTTTTTTTTTTAATTTATTTATTTATTAAAGATTTCTGTCTCTTCCCAGCCACCGCCTCCCATTTCCCTCCCCCTCCCCTAATTAAGTCCCCCCCCCTCAGCCCGAAAAGCAATCAGGGTTCCCTGTCCTGTGGGAAGTCCAAGGAACCCCCCACCTCCATCCAGGTCTAGTAAGTTGAGCATCCAAACTGCCTAGGCTCCCACAAAGCCAGTACGTGCAGTAGGATCAGAAACCCAGTGCCATTGTTCTTGAGTTCTCAGTAGTCCTCATTGTCCGTTATGTTCAGAGAGTCCGGTTTTATCCCAGGCTTTTCCAGACCCAGGCCAGCTGGTCTTGGTGAGTTCCCAGTAGAACATCCCCATTGTCTCAATGTGTGAGTGCACCCCTCATGGTCCTGAGTTCCTTGCTCGTGCTCTCTCTCCTTCTGCTCCTGATTTGGACCTTGAGAATTCAGTCCTGTGCTCCAATGTGGGTCTCTGTCTCTGTCTCCTTTCATCGCTTGCTGAAGGTTAATATTCAGGAGGATGCCTATATGTTTTTCTTTGGGTTCTCCTTATTTAGCTTCTCTAGGATCACTAATTATAGGCTCAATGTCCTTGGTTTATGGCTAGAAACCAAATATGAGTGAGTACATCCCATGTTCCTCTTTTTGTGTCTGGCTTACCTCACTCAGGATAGTGTTTTCTATTTCCATCCATTTGTATGCAAAATTCAAGAAGTCCTTGTTTCTTACTGCTGAATAATACTCTAATATGTATATATTCCATACTTTCTTCATCCATTCTTCCATTGAAGGGCATCTAGGTTGTTTCCAGGTTCTGGCTATGACAAACAATGCTGCTATGAACATAGTAGAGCATATACTTTTGTTGTATGATAAGGCCTCTCTTGGGTATATTCCCAAGAGTGGTATTGTGGGGTCCAAGGGTAAGTTGATCCCAAATTTCCTGAGAAACCGCCACACTGCTTTCCAAAGTGGTTGCACAAGTTTGCATTCCCACCAGCAATGGATGAGTGTACCCCTTTCTCCACAACCTCTCCAACAAAGGCTATCATTGGTGTTTTTGATTTTCGCCATTCTGACAGGTGTAAGATGGTATCTTAAAGTTGTCTTGATTTGCATTTCCCTGATCGCTAAGGAAGTTGAGCATGACCTTAAGTGTCTTTTGGCCATTTGAAGTTCTTCTGTTGAGAATTCTCTGTTCAGCTCAATGCCCCATTTTATAATTGGGTTGGTTAGCCTTTTACAGTCTAGTTTCTTGAGTTCTTTATATATTTTGGAGATCAGACCTTTGTCAGTTGCGGGGTTGGTGAAGATCTTCTCCCAGTTAGTGGGTTGCCTTTGTGTCTTAGCGACAGTGTCCTTTGCTTTACAGAAGCTTCTCAGTCTCAGGAGGTCCCATTTATTCAATGAGGTCCTTAATGTCTGTGCTGCTGGGGTTGTATGTAAGAAGTGGTCTCCTGTGCCCATGTGTTGTAGAGTACTTCCCACTTTCTCTTCTATCAGGTTTAGTGTGTTCAGACTGATATTGAGGTCTTTAATCCATTTGGACTTGAGTTTTGTGCATGGTGATAGATATGGATCTATTTTCATTCTTCTACAGGTTGACATCCAGTTTTGCCAGCACAATTTGTTGAAGATGCTCTCTTTTTTCCATTGTATACTTTTAGCTCCTTTATCAAAAATCAGGTGTTCATAGGTTTGTGGGTTAATGTCAGGGTCTTCTATTCGATTCCATTGGTCGACTTCTCTGTTTTTATGCCAATACCAAGCTGTTTTCAATACTGTAGCTCTGTAGTAGAGTTTGAAGTCAGGGATGGTAATGCCTCCAGACGCTCCTTTGTTGTATAAGATTGTTTTGGCTATCCTGGGTTTTTTGTTTTTCCATATAAAGTTGATTATTGTCTTCTCCAGATCTGTGAAGAATTTTGATGGGATCTTGATGGGGATTGCATTGAATCTATAGATTGCTTTTGGTAGAATTGCCATTTTTACTATGTTGATCCTCCCAATCCAGGAGCAAGGAAGATCTTTCCATTTTCTGGTGTCCTCTTCAATTTCTTTCTTCAAAGACTCAAAGTTCTTCTCAAATAGATCTTTCACATCCTTGGTCAGAGTTACCCCAAGATATTTTATGCTATTTGTGGCTATCGTGAAAGGTGATGCTTCTCTAATTTCCCTCTCTGTTTCCTTATCCTTAGTGTATAGGAAGGCCACTGATTTTTTGGAGTTGATCTTGTATCCTGCCACATTACTAAAGGTGTTTATCAGCTGTAGGAGTTCTTTGGTAGAGTTTTTGGGGTCGCTTATGTATACTATCATATCATCTGCAAATAACGAGAGCTTAACTTCTTCTTTTCCGATACGAATCCCCTTGATCCCTTTATGTTGTCTTATTGCTATTGCTAGAACTTCAAGCACTATATTGAAGAGGTATGGAGAGAGTGGACATCCTTGTCGTGTTCCTGATTTTAGTGGGATGGCTTTGAGTTTTTCTCCATTTAATTTAATGTTAGCTGATGGCTTGCTGTAAATAGCTTTTATTATATTTAGGTATGACCCTTGTATCCCTAATCTCTCCAAGACTTTTATCATAAAGGGGTGTTGAATTTTGTCAAATGCTTTTTCAGCATCTAATGAAATGATCATATGTTTTTTTTTTCTTTCAGTTGATTTATATGCTGGATTACATTGATAGATTTGCGTATGTTGAACCAGCCCTGCATCTCTGGGATGAAGCCTACTTGATCATAATGGATAATTTTTCTAATGTGTTCTTGGATTCGGTTTGCCAGTATTTTATTGAGAATTTTTGCGTCGATATTCATGAGTGAGATAGGCCTGTAATTTTCTTTCTTGGTTGGGTCTTTGTGTGGTTTTGGTATCAGGGTAACTGTAGCTTCATAAAAGGAATTTGGCAATGACTCTTCTGTTTCTATATTGTGAAATACATTAAGGAGTATAGGTATTAGCTCTTCTTGGAAGTTCTGGTAGAATTCTGCATTGAAACCATCTGGTCCTGGGCTTTTTTTGGAAGGTAGATTTTTGATAACGGTTTCTAGTTCTTCGCGACTAACAGGTCTATTTAGATCGTTCACCTGGTTTTGGTTTAGCTTTGGTATGTGGCACTTATCTAAAAACATGTCCATTTCTTTTGCATTTTCTAGTTTTGCGGCATACAGGCTTTTGTAGTAAGATCTAATGAGTCTCTGAATTTCCTCTGTGTCTGTGGTTATGTCCCCCTTTTCATTTCTGATCTTATTTATTTGCGTGTTCTCTCTCTGTCGTTTAATTAGTTTGGATAGGGGTTTGTCAATCTTGTTGATTTTCTCCAAGAACCAACTTTTTGTTTCATTGATTCTTTGGACTGTTTTCTGCGTTTCTATTTTGTTGATTTCCGCCCTCAGTTTGATTATTTCCAGTCTTCTGCTCCTCCTGGGCGTGTCTGCTTCTTTTTTTTCTAAAGCTTTCAGGTGTGCTGTTAAGTCTCCGATGTATGCTTTCTCTGTTTTCTTTAAGTGGGCACTTAGTGCTATGAACTTTCCTCTTAGCACTGCTTTCATAGTGTCCCATAGGTTTGAGTATGTTGTTTCTCTATTTTCATTGAATTCCAGGAAGACTTTAATTTCCTTCTTGATTTCTTCCTTAACCCAGGTGTGGTTCAGTAGTTGACTGTTCAGTTTCCATGAGTTTGTCGGCTTTCTGGAACAGAAAGGATTTCTTAAGTCAACCACAGAAACAGCCCATACCATGAGAAAGATTCCTTAAGTTTGGTTGCATTGAAGAGGAAAAGCAGCTTGCTTATAAACAAAGCAAAACAGAATGAAAAAGCAAGCCACAGATCAAGAGAAATACTTTAAACCCACAGAGTAACCCAAAGTCTGCCCAGAAGATGTGTGTGTGTTGTGTGTGTGTGTGTGTGTCTGTCTGTCTGTCTGTCTTTCAGCGTGGCTGTGGGGGCGTGCATAGGCCCCAGCGTCTGGCTACAGCCCTGGTGTGGAGGTTAGAGGAGAACTCCAGACAGTCCTTCTCTTCCACCTTGGCTAAAAGAGGCCTTTACTGTCCGTTGCAGGGTACCCCAGCTGTCCTGTCACCACCTCTCCTTTATGACGCAAACTCCTGTTCTCCCACTGAGTGCGCCGTCCTCTTGGCTCCAGAATGTATTTTTTTCATATCTTTACATAAAAGTAATAAGAGCAAATAGCCTAGTAGAATATGGACATAGTGTTTAAGTAGGTATTAGAGCAGAACAAACCTTCAGCATCTAATATTGTAAGAAAAATAACCACACTGGTAAGCAAGAAAATGCAGACTAAGCCCAGGAGAGGCCAGCAAGATGGCACTTGCCCCCACCTCTGATAATCTGACTGGATCCCCCCACACAAATAAATGAATATAATAGTTTTCAAACCACGAAACATTGTTTTATATCTCTCAAACTGACAAAAACTAGAATGTCTATTTAAAGCCAAATTTAATGAGCATGTGGAGGAGAGATAACGGTCCTTTGGTAATGACGTTTTCATGTATTTGAGAGAGCAATTTAACAAATGCAGATAAATCTACACAAGTCCTCTCCTGACATCCCACTGTCACAGAATGTATGTGTGTGAGAACACCAACTGCTGGTGTGGTGTGGATGTTTAAACAGGTGGTCCCTGGGTCATCTCTGCTTTCCCCAGAGACTCACACGCAGTGGCGTGGCTGATATCTGTACCGACCCCTTCTAACACGCAGTGGCTTGGCTGATATCCATACCTTCTAACGCGCAGTGGCGTGGCTGATATCTGTACCGACCCCTTCTAACACGCAGTGGCTTGGCTGATATCCGTACCTTCTAACATGAAGTGGTGTGGCTGATATCTGTACCGACCTCTTCTAAGACGCAGTGGTGTGGCTGATATCTGTACCGACCTCTTCTAACACGCAGTGGTGTGGCTGATATCCGTACCGACCTCTTCAGAACCTCCATCTCTGCGTCATTGTTTGCTTTATTCACTTTGAGGCCTCCATGGGCCGTGCCCCACATTTCTTGGGCATAGCTTCTCCCTCCCCTCACTGAGCATGGTGCTGATGTGGGTGGCTAGTTTTGCTCATAACTCATACATTTTTCATATGCCTTTTAGCTTCTGGATTGGTTTTAAATTTATAGTAGCGGGTCTCCATATTTCCTTTTGAGCCAACACTGGTGTTAATAATGCCTAGAATGTTGAGTGTTACTCATATTAATAGAAACCCTTTTTAAAGACTTAGAAAAGAATTAATTCTTCCCATGATGCTTGTTAGTAACTCCCATTACTATAAATGATGGCTCCCAGGCTCACAGACTGGAGAGCCTAGTGATGAAATATTAGAAGTGCTAACTGTAGGAACTCACTGTTGGAACTTAATTAAATGCACCAATAAGCAGCTGAAGCATTTTATTATTTTAATTTGTACAAACATAAGTTTCATAAGCTAACGAGAAGTGGCAGATCTCTTGCAGTTTGATTGACACCTCTGCTTGAGCTTTTTAAATGTTTGGATGACATGAATTTATCCAGGCAGCTTCTCTTGCAAAATATTCCACAGTGTCATATTTATTTTTGAGGATTTTGTCATTTCCAGTCTAGAAATTTTTTTTAAATATTTTTTATTTATTTATTATGTATACAATATTCCTTCTGTGTGTATGCCTGCAGGCCAGAAGAGGGCACCAGACCTCATTACAGATGGTTGTGAGCCACCATGTGGTTGCCGGGAATTGAACTCAGGGCCTTTGGAAGAGCAGGCAATGCTCTTACCCTCTGAGCCATCTCTCCAGCCCCCTCCAGTCTAGAAATTTATTTATTTACTTATCCTTTTTTTTAGGATTTATTTATTTATTTATTTTTGAGGATTTTGTCATTTCCCGCCTAGAAATTTTGTCACCAAAAGCCTTTTAGAAGTCACCTCCCGGCAGTGAACTTGACAAGTGGTATTTCTTCTGAAAGATGTAAGAATTTGTTTTATTATTTTGTGGTTTCTGCATAAATCGCAAAATGAGAGGTTCGTAAGTTGGTTAAACAGTGTGGTAAATAGCATGTTCTTTTCCCCAGAGGTCTGAGAGGACGTTGGTCCTTTCGGAGAGGATGCAGATTGGCCACCTATCCTGAAAGAATCCCTCCCACCCAGGTTCTACCTCTGTGTAGACAGTAATGGAGAGAAAATTGATTGTGAAGAAGCATGTGAGAGAAGCTGGCCGTGATGCCGCTCAGTGACAGGGCACTTGCGTGGTACATTTGAGGTTTCCGGGTTCAATCCCAGCATAGGGGGGTAGGGAGATTCAGCCCCCACGGCACTGGATTCAGCAAGCGGCAGACGGGCCTGGGATCTTGGTCTTTTGAGAGAACAGAGGAGGAAACCTAGGAGTCATCAAACCACACATGAGATGAGCAGAGCCCAGTCACCTTTGTGAGGCGAAGAGCTGGGATCATGCTTCCCCATCAGGGCAAAGCTAAAGGCCGTGATTGGGGAAGGAAGCTGAATCCCCGTGGTGCCAAGTGCCATCCTGTGCACCAATCCACTGCAAAATACCAGTATGGCCGTGGTTCTCAGCTGGGGACAACCTGCCTCTCCGACTGGGCGCAAGGGAACATGCTGGTGGGCAGGGCCTCTTCTGCGGCCACAAACCCCTGAATCATCTGACCCCACATCACTGATGCTGTTGGGAGCAGCATTGTAGGGCAATGAGTTATGGGCAGTCCAAGGCAGCGTCACCTCCTTGTCTGGAGGGAGTGAGCACAGCATAAAAACCGCAGAGAGGAAACCAAGGCCTGTGGGGAACGGGCTTGAGCGCAGGAGAATCCATGCAGCGCGGAGACAGAAATAACAGAACTCTAAAAAAAGACTGAAGAAAGGATATCGAGAATTCTCAGAAGATAATGGAGGAAATAACATTCATAAAATTCGAGTCAGAGTTCATGAAATAAACAGAGAACTGTGGGTGTGTGATCCAGAAGAGCGGCCGCACTCGACGTGCGCCTTACACACACCCCTCTGAGTTGTTAGCGCTCTGACACTTCCCTCTAAGCCGCGTTTGAAGTCCTCCTCTACAGGGATTGGAAGCCGGTTTTCCTTGTGTGTCATCAAATGCCATCGGCGATCCACCAAGCAGAGCAGCCGTGGCCTGTGAGGCCGGCGCACACAGCAGCGAAGCCAGATCTGCAGCGAGCAAAGCCACGAACCTGCATTTGCAAGCGAAGAGACAAAAGGTGCCCGTCAGCAGGCAAGAGCTGGTTGGTGGAGGCCCTTTGACATTAAGAATGATTAATGCTGAGTGGCGGCACATGACCATAATCCCTCCTCTAGAGGCCGAGGCAGGAGGAATACCACAAGTTGCAGGCCAGGTTTGTGTAAAATAGCAAATTCCCAGCAATTTCTATACACATTAGTACAACCGTAGGAAGTCTGGCCAACAGCTATGTGAAAGTATATCAGGGATACAGTGCTCAAAACTTAGAGGACACCTGCGTGTTTAATCCAAAACCAGACAGGAGAGAGCTTCCCTCTGTTTGTATGAATAAAAGTTTGAGCACCTAAGTAGGAAAGGGGGAAGAGAGAAGAGGAACAAATAGTTGTGGCAATGAATGGCTCAGTCAGAAAATTACCAAAGGTATTAAATCAACTAGATTTTAGTCAGGACAACAGAGTCAATATAATTATTGCAGTGGCTGGGTTTATCATGGAAATACGGTTCTGCGCAGCTGTGGGAGCTGCAGAGCTAGAAATTCTAAAAGCAGAGTCGGAGGACTGGTGAGAACCACTCCCCCTCCCTGTGGAAGCCCTGGTGCGGACGGTCAGTTCAGTCCAGGGTTTGGAAGGCAGGGTAGATCCCTCCAGCATGGAGTGGAACCACAGAGGGAGTCAGGTGGAGACCAGGAAGGCAGGTAGATCCCTCCAGCGCAAGTGGAACCACAGAGGAAATCAGGTGGAGACCACAGGAACCCACATGGCATCTGCTAGTCAGTAGGAGAGAGCTACATGCAGAATAGGGGCATAGAGAGCAAATCTCTCAGCAGCCTGTGTCCTACTGTGTCCAATCCCCACGGCCTTCAACGTAATGGCTCAGCTACCCAGCCCTCTGCAGTTATCTTTGCTCAACTAACCTGGATCCATCTGAACGTTGGTTTCCAGCCTAGCCAAGGTGACTCAGAATCTGCAAACAGGTGTAGTATTATATTCTAGAGCTATGAATTTTAAGAGCAATGCAGTCACTCGGAACTTTGAGTCGTCCTAGACTAACCATGAAATGCTAAATGGGAGGTCAGAGGAATGGACTAGGTGTTGCTATCTGAAACATTCTCAGAAGACCACAAATGAGGAGGTAAATCACAGAACGATGTGTGTGCATGCCTCATGACCCACAGAAGCACCTGAGGTGACATCCACGGGGACTCAGGTGTTCAAAGCTGCGGCTATGGGGACACCGTGGGCGGCAGCAGCTGGCTTTGTTCCAGTCCTGGTGACTCTGCCCCCGCTCCAATAGTTGGCTCGGGAATTGAGTTCTAGAGAGTTCTGCTGAGTACTTTTGGTAGAAATTTTACTTTGACCTGCATGCTGGCACTACTTTGGTTTTTTGTTGTTTTGTTTTGTTTTTTTGTTTTTGTTTTTGATTTGGGTACTGGATTTAAAGGAGCATTAGTTCTGTGATAAATAAGCAAACAGTGTACTTAGTGAGTGTACAGAAGTGTGCACAGAAGAAAAGTCTACCCTCTTCATTTAACCTCCACAGTCTGTGTTCTGGCATTTCCCAGGACCATGAGACCACATGCAATTGGGGCAGAGTTGCCTACAGCTGGCAGTGAGGTGCAGGAGGGATCAGCTGGAACATCTGGTGGGGTGCAATGACCCCCTCAAAGAGAAGGAGCTCAATGGGCCTGACCTCGAGGGTCACCTGTTGAGTCGGTCCAGCAGTTCTGATGGAGACAGCGGTTTTGTTCAGTGGACAGCACTGTGCACCAAAGGCTTATGTGTCTGAAAACTAACCCCCCACACACAAACACTACCTGTATATTGGGGTGATGATTAATTTGACAGATAAATCTAGGCTGTAGAAATAATTTACCCTCAGAAATGTCTAAGGCCCCAACTAGGTCATCCATGCTGGTTGAGGCTTTCCAAGTGCGTGGCAGCTCTGGGGACACCGAGGCTTAGTAAAGCCAATAAACTCACTGGTCCTTAAGAGAGCTTTGGTAGAGTTGTGCTTTGGTCTATCCTGGGGCCCTTATAAGGAGGGGCTAGACCTTTGTTCCTTCAACAGAACTAAAAAGGAAGACCGAAGCTACCTCCACATCTCTCCTAGGAACCTCCTGGAAGGTGGACTTTGTTAGCATACAGGCATGAAGAGGAGAGAGCCCAGTGCTGTGGAGTGTGGGGGGGAGGGGTCTGAGGGTCAGGGACACAGCACCTCGGCTCCCCGGGACCAGCAGGGCCAGGGAATGGAGGGCTCAGCAGAAAGGGAGCCAGGAGAGCACTGAAGGTTCTAATCACAGCAAGACGGGAATTTCACCACGTTCAGGTCTGGGAAGAGACTAGACACACAGATAAACGTAAGATAAACGGAAGGAAATCTATAAACCTAGGTAGGTGCCTATGAACTCATGGAAGCCAACTTCAAGAGAAGCATGCAGTAATCATACATTGTGTGCCTTGGCTCAAAAATAATCTCCTCATGGCTGTAATAGTGGTTGTTTGTAAGGGACGTGCGGGCGTGTGGGGAAGAAGTGAGCCCCCCTATCCCACTTAGAGCATTTCCAAGCCATTCAGTCAAACAGGACTAGAAGAGTATTAATTACAAACAATAGAGTACAACCCGGGGTGGGGATGGAAGTGTTGAGAGTTATTGGTGCTGGAATCTAGGAACTGAGGATAGAGTTCCTGTATTTTAGCTAGTAAACATACAAATGAAATTTTTATCTAACCAGGCTTGTAAAATGCTCCTACTTTTAGAGCCACAAACATATGTCATGTTTGTACAAGTAAGCATGGCTTTTTAAGTGTTTTATGATTTCATTAGTTTGTTGGTAAACTAATATAAATTGTTGGATGAGCATTTACCTGGCACCAGACAGCCTAGTAAAAAAATGTATGATCGTAAAACAAAGCCTGGTATGAGTGCCAGCTGCCACGTGATGTGCCAACACTGGCCAGGACTTGGGACTGCAAGGGCCGCAGGAGAGACGAGGAGGATCTGAATCCAAGATGCCCTGCTCACCGTGGCCAGGGTTGAGTCCCCCTGGCTGGAGCTGCAGGAGGCGGAGCTGACTTCTGCTCCGCTAGACGTGTCTATTAGTCACTTTTTCCTGGGGATTTTCTCCTGCCCTCGCACCCAGACACTCTTAATTTTGTTATTGACTTTACCATGCTGGGTTAGGTTGTTGTACTCTTCTCCGCTGGCTCCCTGCCGTCCAAACTTTTGGTCTAATTTAGGGAGGCATGAGGGAAGGGAAAAGCAAGCCTTGGTTTCACCTGGCTCAATGTAAATTCCTCCACCTTCTCCTGACCACACACGCAGTAATATATAGCTGTTTTCTTTTTTTGAGATAAAGTAGTCATTTTCAGTTTGAACATGACTTAGAATTTTCAAAAGTTGTGTAATTTTTTTAAAGAAATGTAATAATTTCACATTCCAAAGTATCCATCGCTCTATTATTTGTGGGAAATGCTGCTCAGAGCAGTTGCGCAGATCGCTTGCGTGTGTGTGTGTGTGTGTGTGTGTGTGTGTGTGTGTGTATAACATCCTCAGATGGAGGGGTTTGTACTTCAGATTTGTTTTCTTTCGTATGGCTGGGTCCAAAAGAGGAAAAACTGGCTTAGAGCTAGCGAACAGAGCTAAACCATATGTTTTGTACCAAATTAGAAACAGGTGAAGGTAGTTCAAATCCAGCGATCTCTTACCAAAGCTCCAGCTTGGAGCTTGTATTAAAGGCAGGTGGTTATATGTACCATAAAAGGCAGCCCAACACACCAGCTTATTGATACATATGTGATTGATCTTTCTGGATAAAACAAGGCGGAGTTAATAAATCACTGCACATAGCTATAAAGATGTTTGGGCTTGAAAGCCTCGCCTGTACGAGCAAATGTGGACCCTGAAGGAAATTTATGAAGCATAGATCCTTTTAGCTTTACTTAACAGCTAACATCTGACTGACCCAGGGGGACCATGGAAATTTATTGCTGGGCCGTTCAAATACTTGAGCTGTTGTGTGATGTAGAACAGGTAAAGATTAGCCCAATAACAAATATGAGGCTATAAAATAAAATGAGATTTCGATGGCTTGTAAGGACTTGTCAGAGGTCAGCTCCAAATGACTGGTCAGAACTGGGCAGATCCCACTGCTAATTAAGGGAGAGCTGATTCCAGCAGCCGTGTGTTTACACCGGTTACGTCAGGCAGGCATCCTCGCAGCTTCCTCGCCTGTAACGCTCATCACGTGACTGGGGAACTCTGAATGGCCTTTCTGTGCTCAGAAACTGCGCAAGATGATGAGCTGCAGTGATTATTTTTTCAGTTTCCTCATTGAAATACGTCTTTCTCAAATACATTCTGAATGTACAGGTTCCTAGACAGCATATGCCCTTAGAAAACATGTCCACTAACTTATGTGTATAAATTTGAGCTTTGACGTCCTGACAGTAGGTAAAGGTATTTAGCCTCTGTGATAGATGACCTAAAATTAGCCTTCAGAACTTAAGTAGTTAATAGATTTATGGACAGTTATTGAAAACTTGATTTACTGGAGTTCTGTGCACTTATCTCCAAATCTTTTATCCCCTTTTATTTACATAAGCCTGGAAAGCAATGGCGTGTGAGTATTGTTCTCGGGACTTTAATGAGGCCACGGTTATTGGTGCTGACAATTTCTGCCTCCTCGATTTAGCCCTAAACCCAAAATGTTGTCATAAACGTTAGAGTCGGTGGTTTTCGGAGTGCCAGCTTATCAGACATCAGTCGATGACTCTACTGACCGTTGTGTGTGTGAGCATCTGGGTTGTGAGGAAGGAACATCTCCAGAATCGTTACAAAAACCCTAAATAAGATTTCTACTGGAAAGGGAAGCACAAAAGAGCGAGGAGAGTTTTAGGGGTTAGTTGTGGGCTAACGTCCCTGCCCTCCCTCATCCGTACGTCCTCTCCCCTCCTTACACAAACAAAATGTGTTCCCAACATGGGGCCCAAGAAACTGGAAACTTGGAAAAGACTGTGGCTCACAGTATACAATCCTGTGTAAGATTCAAGGAATTCCTGAGTGAATTATACTAACATGTGAAAAGTGCTGAATTGGGAATTATACTGGGCTTTGTACAGGCAAACAGGGAGCAAGGTGAGTGGGATCCAGGTAACCACCATCCGATGTGGGGAGAGACCAGGATCGCAGATGCTAGTGTGTGCTGAGTTCACTGCCACTGCCCCCTCAGCCGTGTGTGTGTGTGTGTGTGTGTGTGTGTGTGTGTGTGTGTACTGAGTGCATGTGTGTACTGAGTGTGTTTGTGTACTGAGTGTGTGTGTGTTAAAGAGGTAGTGTCCTGCTGTGTGTGTGTGTGTGTGTGTGTACGTACGTACTGAGTGCATGTGTGTACTGAGTGTGTTTATGTACTGAAGAGCTAGTGTCCTGCTGTGTGTGTTATGTAAAAACAAGGTTGGTTGTCTACAGGAGTATTAAAGAATGAATGATGAAAATTTTTCCAAATCTTAAAATCTTCTGGCCCTCACGGCTTGTTTTGAATTTACAGGCTGTAATTGCCTAGATTTTTCTCGGTTGGTGTTTATCTAATGCGTTTATTCAATCATTTGTTTAGATGGGTACATTAAGCACCCACTGAGAACTTAAGCTTAACCAGCCATGTCCTTAAAGAAATTATATTCTACCAATTAAGGAGACAAGACATTTGTGTGAACGACTGGAGTATTGGCTAAAACATGCCAAGTGCATGAAAACGCCTCGTAATGCAGGAGCAATAAAAAGAATAAAACATGGGCTGTCTCCTTGAGGCACCCACAGCCTCAAGTAGGGGGCAGGAGCTGGGAAAGGAAGCTGGTCCTGATGGAGGCAATGGCACCGAGTGCTGACTTTCCTGGGAGGTGTGATGACTCTGGATTTGTTGTTGGAGCCTCATAGATCTGGAAGCGTGAGTTCGTGTTGCCTACTCGGAGCAGAGTGC
The DNA here is from genome assembly GCF_018167655.1 of Microtus oregoni. NCBI lineage: Eukaryota > Metazoa > Chordata > Mammalia > Rodentia > Cricetidae > Microtus > Microtus oregoni. The sequence continues at coordinate 2,328,060 of NW_024543077.1, read as the reverse complement.
CCTCCTCGCTCCAGTGACAAAGTAAGGCTGGGGCCGGCTCCTCCCTGGCGCAGAGCCTTCTCTGTCGTTTTCCTTTTCCCTCTTAAAGAAGGGGTTGGAGAAATAGTTTTCATACTGGGGATTAAGTGTTACCAGCACCGTGTAAGGAACTGACTCGAGGTGAACCTGTTAGGAGCCTTGAGCTATTTAATAAACAAAGCCGCATTGCAGACAGCATTGGGAAGGGTTGTCTTCGCCATTGAAAACGCTGATTGACTTTTCTCCTGGGTTTCTGTTCCAGATGGAAATGTCTTCTGGTGTTGCTGGGTGTTTATGTACCTTGCATGCTTTAATTGTTGAGTTTCTTTTTTTTATTTTTCTTAGCATGTACAGATTTTGTGGGAAACAGGTGCGGCTAAGCCTAGGCCAATACAAGGTAGCTGTTAACGTTGTGGAATGCGATTTCTGATTCACTTGGCAGAAATTTTGTTTTACAAAACCGACTATTTAAAAAGACAGGTTTTCCATCCTTTAATTATGTTCCGTTCACTGAACTTTGCCTTGGACAATTTTTCAGGTTCTAAGAGGGGCGTGGAGTCTGGGAGGCCTGCTTCTATAAGGAAATTGATATTGAGTTCGTTAACAGTTTCCCCAGCCCTGCCACTTTCACCAAGTTATTTTGAGGATGGGGTATTTTTAGCCTTATGAAATTGTGTGGAATTTGGTTTCTCTGAAATTCATTCTCTTTTTAGTAGAACTCTGTCAAAGAGTCTCGCTTAGCCCTAGCTCCCGATTTAAGCCCGCTCATCACTAATCTCCTCTTTAAAGTTTGGGATTGTGTCTTCTCCCCGTCACAGCACATCTGTGTCTCTGATGGCACATACAATTCCTATCATACATAGCACATCTGTCTCTAATGGCACATACAATTCTTCACATTATAGGTTTTCCTTCTTCACTCAAAGAAGGTAGAGGGGCAAAATGGTCCCTGGCATTCCCCAGGCCCTTATGGCACTTGTTCCTCCTAGGTCAGACTGTGATCTCACGGTCTCCTGGGTCATGTCTGACATGTCTGTTTTCACCTGCCTGTCCCTTGACAGGCATCCCCTCTCCAACTTTGCTGGTTGCTTTCCCATTCCCCTGACTGGGCATTCCTGTCTTCAGCTCCTGCATCCTCCCTTCCCCTCTCAGGTAGTGTCTCTTGGCTCCAACGTTTTACGGATTACACATAGAACAACCTGGCATGGCTAAGTGAGCAGTGGCTGTCTCTCCCATGGACTCTCCGCTTCCCATCTGTCTGCCCACCAGCATTTTACCTGACACCCAACATGGCCCAGTTTGTTTTCTGGTGCGGTGGAAAAAACAAAGGACATCTAGGGAAGAAAGAGTGCATTTGGCTTGTGGCTTACAGTCCGTCATTGAGCTCAACTGAGCTTGTAGCAGTACTTACGCCCGGACCCCTGGCTCGCAAATAACAACAGGGAGGCTTAATTATGAACACTCGGCCTTAGCTGGGACTTGTTCTCAGCTAGCTCTTGTAATTTAAATTAACCCATTTATATTAATCTATGTTCTGCCTCGTGTCCTTACCTCATTCCCAGAGCTACCCAACACCCCCATAAAGCCTCTAGCTTTCACTTCAGTGTCTCTAAACTCGCATGGGGTGACACCTGTCTGTTGTTTGCCCGTCTTCAAGTCTGCCTCTCACACCTCAAATAAAGTCTATCAACAAATCGTGTTGGCCTCCTCCTCAACATAGGAGGTGTGAGCCACTTCCCTCCTTCTGCAGCCGCCATGATGCCTCAAACCTTTCTCTGGGTGTACTGCAGTAGCCCCTCTATATTTTCTTTCCTTTTCCTCTATAACTTGCTCTTTTTGAACACCTAGGCATTGTTTTTAACTTGTCAGCTTTTAAGTGAGGTTCGTTAACCCACTAGACAAGGGGAGAAGAATTATCAAAAAGCTGATTCCGTTCATGTTGGCAAGAGTTAGAGCAAGATGGTGCATACTGGGTTCTGCAAGAGAGCTCTGTTCTCCATGGGAAGGGAGGCAAGAATACTTATTTCATCCTAAGGTTTGGGAGTAACTGTTAACAGGGCACTACAGGGATGGAGAAGAAAAGCCATTACCTCATGCCTCTAGGATCAGTTAACGCTCAGTTTGGAACATGGAGGATCTGACATGTTTATGGGACGTTTAGATAAAGATGTCCAATGCATGATCAGGAACCTAACTGTGAAATATGGAAGAAAGACTAAAATATAGTTAACAAGTGATAATCATGGTATAAGTGGATTTTGATGATTTCATTTTTCAACAGCATTTATTGAATTTCTCAACTTTAGAAAAGCAACCTAAATACTAGAAATATAATAAGCAGCACAGATAAAAATCTCTATCTTCCCAGAGCATGTATTGTGGCTGAAGGAAATGGACTCAAATGAGAAACAGATGACACGGTGAACTGAAGGGCTATTGTTTTCTTTTGAGTTAACTTTTACTATGGAAAACTTTAAGCACATACACAAACGTAGGGGAAATGGTATAACATACCCTTAAGCCCAGCTGTAATAATTAGGTACAATCATTAATCTTTTTTATCTGTATTCTTACTCTCTCTATCACAGTGAATTATTTTTAAATAAACCCTGGCTATTGTAACATTTTATTCATAAATACTTCAGCATGTCTCTAGTCTAAAAAATAAGTTTCTAATACAATATTTTGCCACCATCATAGATTTAAAAAAAAAACAAGTTCATTAGTGTTATCAAATAACTATTAGCTCATATTTCTCTAATCATTCCATGACCTTTTTTGTAAGGTTGATTTCTCCAAGTTCAAAACCAAAGGAGTCTTTATATTTCCTGTTATAAAAGCATTTCCATTTTCATATTACCATAAATTTCTGATTTGTATTGATCTTATATTGGTGCAATAGCCCATGCTCATGAGTCATGACACAGAATATATACTACTTATGTATATCAATGGAGTACACGTTCAGTTTCTTTTTGCAAAATGATGCATTTATTAGACTAACTTACAGAGAATGATCATGCTACTTACAGGAGCATGGGGACCCCAAAGCAGTTGCACCACAGGAAAGTGTCACCCCATCGTAGATGACACCCCCACCGTGTACTCTAGCATTGCATCCAAGTGACTGGGAGGTGCTGGAGGGAATGGTCAGAATGTCCGGGTGGGAGGTCAGTGGCTTGCTCTCCTCCTTCTGTGAAGCAATGTCAGCAGGCATAATTCATTCTGTTTATTACCGACAGAAGTAAAATTCAAAGTTTGGAAACCCATTCTCTGTCATATTTAAATTTTTCTCTTGTCATTTGCCTCTATCTAAAGATTCGTCACTTTATGTATATTTTATCCCATAATTTTTTTTACAAAAATGATCGATTATACACAAAAGTTGAAAGACTTTTTATGTGGACATCAGTACACCTAGAGCTCACATTTTGCTGTATCTACTCTGTTATTAACTTTCACGCTTATCCATCCCACTGCTTACCTGTCAGTCTGTTCATTCTGATGCCACCATGCATTCCATCGTTGCTCCACCTTGTGCAAGTGGTTTACTACAGGGCCACTTCTTTTACTTCTTTTTCTTTTGAGGTATAACTTGGATACTGTGAAATGCACATATATTAAATGAACCATCTCTGAGATCCTTAGATGTAAATATCTGTGCAATCCAATTCCTATTCAGATACAGAACATTAAATCTCCCCAGAAGCATCCCCTGCCTCCTGTAAATCACTGCCTTTCACAGTCCCCCAGACAGCCATTAGTCAGCCACAGATTGCAATATGAACCCTTTTGTGTAAGGCTTCTTTCACTTGGTATGTTTGTGGCTTCATTCACACTGTTGTGTATAGTGGTAGCACATTTCCTTTTGTAGGAGTTCATTGTGTGAATAGGCCTGTTTGTCCACACCTTAATGATGACTGCCGTTCCTTTTTATTGTGTGAATAGGCCTGTTTGTCCACACCTTAATGATTACTGCCGGTCCTTGTTTTTCAACATTGTGAACAAGTTGCTGGTCACATTTCCTTACACAGCTTTTATGTGCAAGTGTTTCCCGTTTGTTTGGTTATAATTGTAAAATTCATCTTTAGAGTTCCACATTGTGTGCTTGTGTCTAGCTTTATAATAGGCCTTTCTCCACAGTGTGTTACAATGTATGCCTTCAGTCTGTTACAGTGTATCACAGTGTGTGTTACAATGTCTGCCTTCTATTGTATTACAGTGTATCACAGTGTGTGTTACAATGTATGCCTTCAGTTTATTACAGTGTATCACAGTGTGTGTTACAATGTATGCCTTCAGTTGCTCCACATCTTAAGTCTGCTTTCATTTAATGTTTCTCTCCTTTACTTTTCCTCCCATTTTTCTTGAAATATAATGCACAACTTTCCCAGTAGAGGCCCCTGCATTTTGAATTTTTCTGGTTACTTTTGTTACCATTTAATATATTTTCCCCTAAACCTCCTATAAGGCCAGGTTAAAACTTTTCCATGATTGTGCACTCCTGGCTCTACTGATTCTTGGATCATCGTACCCATCTGTGCTTTCGTCAGCAGTGTTAAAGCTGATGAGTAAGCCTGACAGCTCTGATCTGCCCACTTGCAGGAAGAATGGCTTTATTTGTGTGGCCTTAAGGCCCCTCTAAAGGTCATTTTAATCGGTGTTCAGAATGACTTGACAGTGTCTGGGATGATAGAGGAAAAAACACATAGGAAATCAGAACCTCTCCAGCCAGGCATTCCCACTCTGTCTCCCTTGTGCCCTCTTTCTCCAGGGCCTCAGCTCAGTGTCACAGGCAAGAAAGGCATCAGTCATGTTGCAAAGCTGGGGAGGCCTCATGCTCTCTGCTTAGTCTTAGAAAGTGAACAATCCCTTGTTATTGACAAGTTGTTCCTTTGCCTATGTCTTCTAGCTACAATGTATAGATCTATGGATCTCCAATTTAATGTGGATCTATGTAGTTTTAACATTAGGTCAGTTCTCTTTCTAATAATGGAGGAAGGCTATATAGCGGTATACAGGTGGCGTTTTTCCTTTCTTTCCCCTAGAGTATTTGGTATAATTGGTCTTAGTCTTATGTTTTGATTATTAGTAGTAATTATTGTTGTTTGCTCAAGGTCCTTATAGCCTCAGGATTCAGCAAAGCCAACCAAGGGCTGCTAGCGTCCACCAAGGGGTCTTCCCAGTGTCACTACCTGTCCTCCACAGGAATCAATGCAAGGGACTAGCCCAAGTATGCCAGAATTGACCCAAAATTATTGTAGTTCGCTTAAGAAGACTTGTTTGGGAAAATAAATCTTTCAAAATCTCTTTTTAAAAGTGAGCTTTGAGCCTGGAGAGATGGCTCTGTGGTTAAAGGCATTCACTACTCTTCCAGGTGACCCAGGTTTAATTCCCAGCACCCACATGACAGCTCACAACCTTCTTTAACTCCATTTCCAAGGACTATAACTCCCTCTTCTGGCCTCTGTGAAAACCAGACTTGCACATGATAGCATAGACATACAAGCAGACAAAAGCATCCATGCACATAAAATAAAATGAAAATTAATTTTCAAAAAAATAGCTTTATATTCTTGGGCTGTTACTCCAATTTTACTTTACCTACTTTTCTTTGTCCTTTTTTTCTGAGATGCCAGTTACTCTCTGTGTCACTGGCCTGCCAAAATGAGTTGAGGTAGTCCATTAGGTTTTTAAAAGTTGGATATAACAGAAAAGACTGTCTAGTCTCTCAAACTCCTTCACTTACACAGTCCAAGATCCCAGCCAGGGAACGGTGCCACCCACAGTGGGCGGTTCTTCCTGCCTCCATGTAATGAGGGTAAATCCCCTGGCACACCATGGCCCCATCACCCAGGTTATTCTCGAGTAAGGTCAGATTTCCTTGAATCAAATGTCACTTTAAGCCCAGGAGAAAAGCTGTGATGAAACGCTAATATAGACAGAAGACTGTTTCACGTGAGGTAAGTCATGTCCTCAGAATATGTTAGATGTTGTCATGCTTTCTACAAACACAGCGGACAGATGCGATCTTAACGAGCACATTAAGAGTGCAGAAGCAGTTCCCACGGTAGCTCAGCCTCCATCTGTGTCACCTAACCTGGGTGTGAGTCTGAGGATGAGAACAAGAAACTGGCCCCAATCTAGAGTTCTTTGTTTACAAAAGAGAAAAATTGCTGGTGTTGAGAGAAATGCGTGCTTATGATAATGTTTTTAATCAAGAAAGTTTCCAAAAATCACTTTTAAAATATTTTCCTAATGCTGGTATCACATAGTCTTCATGTATTATGTCTCTGTTTGTTTTTTGTTTTGTTTTTAAGAAAAAGGGTCTCTAAGTAGCTGAGGTTTGCCTTGAACCCAAGCTGCTTCAGCCCTTGGGTACTTGGAATAAAGATGTGTGGGATTCCCCTCTGTATGCTGTGAATATGTTTTAATACCATTTTTTTAATTAAGAAGGTGATTTGGCCAATAGCCAGGCAGCATAGAGCCAGGCAGGAAATCCAAGCAGAGAGACAGGGAGAAAGAAGGCAGAGTCAGAGAGATGCAAGCAGCTGCTTCTGGAGAAGCAAGATGTGAGGTAACGAGCCACAAGCTTCGTGGTTAAAACAGAGTAATAGAAATGGGTTAATTTATTTGTAAGAGCTAGTTAATAATAAGCCTGAGCCTAATAGTCCACAAAAACAGTTTGTAATTAATATTAAGCCTCAGAGTGTTATTCTGGTCCTGGGGGCAAGACAGAAACCTCCAGTTACAGACATGTATGCCAGCCGGGCGGTGGTGGCGCACGCCTTTAGTCCCAGCACTCGGGAGGCAGAGGCAGGCAGATCTGTGCGTTCGAGACCAGCCTGGTCTACAGAGCTAGTTCCAGGACAGGCTCTAAAACCACAGAGAAACCCTGTCTCGAAAAAAAAAAAAATACCGACATGTATGTCTTCATACCTGGCTCTGTGGGTGGTGTTTTATGTACATATGAACTTACTACAGGAGGCGTAGGGCTCTACACCAGACCAAACACAGATTCCTTTCAGGTCCCTGCCAGGCAGCGCTCACAATGCCTGCCCAGTTCCCCTTCTGTGTTGTAGTTTTGAAATGAATGCGTTCTGGGTTTCTGAAGGGAAATGAACTGGTTCTGCATTCAGATCCACACTCGCAGGTTTCAGAGCCTTGGTGCTGGGGAAATGCTGTCTTGTTCCGTTGGTGGAAGTCGGTGTTTCCTTTCATGGTTTCTAGGGCTTTCATCAATTGCCACAAACGTGATGGCTTAAAAGACAAGAAATGTATCCCAAGTCCAAGACTGAGATATCAGTAGGGCCACCCACCTATTTTCCCATTTCCAAGCTTCTAGACATTTCCTGGCTACGGCTGTAAAGTCACGTGATCTCTCCTCTGCCATTACCCGTGCGAGCATGCCTGCTGGATTGAGGCCCACCCGGATAATCAAAGGTGATCTCATCCTGAGATCCTTTAATATTTGGGGACCCCTTTCCCAAATGAGGCCACACTCACAAGTTCTGGGAATTGGGATCCAGACCTACTTTTTGGGTGGCCAGTGTTCTACCATCTGTCCTTTCTATGTTCCCCGTTTATGACTGGTCACCTGTACCCAGGGTTTTTATGATTTTTGTATGGCTGTGGTGAGATCAAATCAGCTTGCACTCCACTCCCCAGTGGCCAAAGCCACGCAGAGCAGACCTGGCGCTGTGTGTCTGTGAAGGGGCTGATGCTCTGTCCTCCGAGATGAACACCCCTGGTCCATCCAGCCTTGCTCTCAGCTGGCTGGCGTTCTCCTGATCAGTCATCCTGGGTGTGCCTCTGACGGACACAGAGAGGGGAGAATGCTGCATTTATCCCTGACGACCGAGAAATGAGGTCATGTCTCTTCCACTTGCTAAATAGGTGACCAAGACACGGGTTTCTTTGAAATAATGGTGACACTGTTGCAAAGTCAAGTGGTTGTCACTTGCACATCCATCCCCAGGTTTTAGCCTCGCTGCTAATCCCACTGGGGTCACATTAGCATCTGAGGAGTCCTGTCACACGTTTGCCCTCATTTTGAAATGACTGTATAATGAGCCCCACATTTTCACACATGATCTGTTCCTTTAATTCAAAAAATATTTGTTTGGTGTCTATTAGTGAAGGCAAAAGAAGAGCAAAATCAGGCCTATCTCTAAGATGTCCACCCCTTATATAAGCTCATGCCTATAATCTTAATACTCAGGAGGCTAATCAGGAGGATTGCCATGAGTTTGAGGCCAGCCTGAGCTACGTAGTAAGTTTTAGGTCAGTTTTTCAGCCAAAGAGCCAGTGTCTATCCTGTGAGAGCTAGCCGTGAACTAAGAGACATGGATTAACCAAAATTACAAACCGAGGTGACTGTGGAAAGGCTGGGCTAGGATGATTTGATCCCTCAAAGTGGTGAGACCAGACGTAGGAGACAAAGTTAGGCTTGCAAAGCTATGCTCCCGTACTGAAGCCTCCTCCTCCTCCTCCTCTGCTGGGCCGCAGTGGCAATGACCTCAGATGGACTAATTCCACACATGCTGTGTTCATTGCTTTCTGCTCCCATGATTTTTCACTGTGTGCAGTAGGTGCAAACCTAATAGAACTTGGAAGTGCATATAAGTTGTAAAATTAATATTGGCTATTTAGTTGTGTGTGGTATTAATAATTCACATTGAATGTATTAATAGTAAGTATTGCTTTGTGGTACAGTTTTTTAATGTTGTCCTCTCCTTTCTGTTTTTTGTTTGTTTGGTTGGGTTTTTTTAAGGCAAGTCTTGCTATGTAGTCCATGCTGACCTTGAACTTGCAACCCTCTTAGACGCTGGGTTCACAGGTGTGCTTCACCACGCTGGCTGTGATATCCCCATAATAAAAGTCCTTTGGTGCTGTTAAGGATGCTTTTCTGATTGTGTGGCTCAGTTCCTATCTAAGCAGTCCTGCCTCACAAATTTAATTGGGGTAGAAATCCCTTTGGTTCCTATCTTATGCCCTGATGGTGACAGGCTTGGTGGTTCTCCGTGGATGTCACACTTCTAGGATGCTGAGGAGGTTCAGAAACCCATGTGCCTCGGCAGCAGGAGACGACCGTGACAGTTAGCTAAGAGTGTAGAAGGAGAATGAAACATGAACTCGTCCGTTCTCCAAGTCACCCTGCCCCAACCTTTGGCTCTAGTCACTCTGGCTTTTTTGTGTCACACACATACCTGTGGATCTTCCACAGAGTCCCAGAGCAGTCTTAATAAAGTCAAATGCTGTGAGACCCAGCTTTCACTAATGCAGAGCTTTGGTTCTCAGCATGCGCTGAGCTCAGTTCACTCTAATGTGTATGAGTTTCTGGATTTATAACTTGACAGCAGAGATGGATAACTTTGGGTTGGGAGTCCTCTTCCGAGAGTCTACCCGCGTGGGGAAGCTCATAGAAAACCCTACAGCGGAGAGTTTCCTCTAAAGACCTCATTGTTATGTCTACAAATAGGGAGTTTCCTTACACCCTAGACCGTGTGTGAAGGGTTCCCGGGCACCTTGCAGAAACGAAACTAACAAAACTGGTGTTGCCTTGCTCATCCTGCCTTCGCTGTCATTTTTATCCCTCTCTCCTGGGGATCCTCACACGTCCTAGTCTCTGTTTTACTGTCTCAGTTAAATGCCAAGTGCCGCGTTCTTGATGGGTGTCTAAAACATTTGGTTTCCTTTAGTACAGTTTTAGTTCACGACCTTCTCACTCCCCAGTGCCTATGATTTTACAGAACACCAGATTTACCTTTTAGAGCCTATGAAACCATAGCTCTTGAGAATGTAATAGCAAGCTTTTACATTGCGCTTCCTTCTTTTATTTTACGTGAAAATATTATCCCCTCCAGGCTTTTTTTTAAATGCTTTTTTTTCTTTAGGCAGTTGGGGCAATCAAAGTGAAAGTTAGTAATTACTCCCTTTGTTTCACTGTGGTCCTGTTATTCTTGAGAGGACTCCAAATTGCACAACCAAGCGAGATGTCTTTGGCTTCATGGCTCTGAGTTGTGGTTGGTCTCTTCTTAATTGGTATATATTCATTGTCTGACATGTTGGGGTTCAGATACATCCTGAACTTTGTCTGCCTTCATCCCCCTCCTTCCTCTAGCCATCCACCCCTTCCCTTCTCCCCTCAGTCTCCTTTCTTCTTTCGTGCTATTCATCATGGATGACAGATGGACAGAGAGGTGATATTTGTCTTTCTGTACCTAGATTATCTAATTTAATATAGTGATTTCCTGTCTTAGTCATTCTCCTGAAAGTAGCATAATGTTGTTGTTCTTGGTGGCTGAAGAAAGTCCCATCGTGTGCATACACCGCATTTTCTTTATCCATTCATCTGGTTTGTTTTTTTTTTTTTTCCAGACAGGGTTTCTCTGTGTCTTTCGAGCCTGTCCTGGAACCAGCTCTGTAGACCAGGCTGGTCTCGAACTCACAGAGATTTGCCTGCCTCTGCCTCCCGAGTGCTGGGAGTAAAGGTGTGCGCCACCATCGCCCGGCTGATTGCGTCACTGGCTGTCGTGGTGGTGCTGCCGTAAACATGGATGTGGGAGCATGTCTGTGGTGTGCTGGCTTAACGGTGGTCAGATATGTACCCAGAATGGCGTTGCACGTATAGTTTCTTGAGATCCTCCATAGTTCCGTAGTGGCTAGAGCGTTTGTAGTCCTATCAGCCATGTAGAAAAATGGGCTAATAAACAGGTAGTCTCAAAAATGATTTAGAAATGGCTAATAAACATTTAAAACAATGCCAAACACCCATGGCCATCGGGGCAATACAAATTCAAACCACTCTGAGTTTTCATCGGATAGCATGGCTACTGTTGAGAAAAAACAGCAAGTACTGGTGCCTGATCATTCTGCGGGGAGCTCTGTTTCACATCATCACATTTAGGCTTTGTCTTGAGAGCCAGGGAGGGAGAGCAAACAGCTGTAAGTGCATTGACTTCTTCCTAATGTGCACAGGGAAGAAAGGGACCTCATGAGAGAAAGACTTTCCTTCAAATACCGCCCCATCTTGAGCTCCCTCATCGTTGCCTCTGTGAGGCGGGTCGCAATGTACATTCATCCCTGAGAGCTCATGGCATGAATACATTGCCACGCCCACATTGATTCCAAATAGCTGGCCTTGCAAAAGGGATGCATTTTAGATAAACTTGGACTCATCCTTGGCATTAATTTTGACTGGACACCTTAAGAGAAACAACCTTGTATATTGCTCTTAAGTTTGATGTTTCCCCTTAATCTTCCTTTCCCATTTAGTTCTAGAAGTTGAAATGTCAGGGCCAAGGTATTAGGAAGAATACCTGGAGGATCTGTGTCATGGGCTGATGCGATCCTGGCCCTTAACAGGAAGCAGAGGCTCAGCTTCTTGGAGGTGTGGGTCACTGGTGTCCGCATCCCTGTTTTGTGGTCAGTGTCTCCATGTAAAATTGGCAGCTGTTGTCCCTTACAACAGTAGTAAATTGCAGCGACCACATCCAAGTCCACGGTTAAGTTTAATCACAAAATGTTTGTGCTGCGCCTACAAAACTTCTGCTTCCATCAACAGTGTGCAGGTCATTGTACCTGTTCTTGAGAATTTCTCATCTTTGTTTACCTTCCTTAGGTTTCCACTGTATCCGAAGGGAGGAGAGAAGCTGCAGTTTGATTACGGCGTCTACCTTCTGAACAAGAACATAGCCCAGGTAAGTGACCTCTCATTTCTCTGGCTCCATTGTTAACCCTCTCTCCATAATCACCTACCTCAGCCAACAGTTACAGGGCAGTGCTGTTTGTCGGCCATTGTCTTATTCTGTGGTGTTAGCCTGAGTTCGGAGACTCCGTGGGTCTGTGTTGGAATCCATCTCTGATTGTAGCCGCCCTTTTCTAAGTTCCTCCTGGAAGGCCTGGGCTTGAATGTGTGGTCTGAATAATCCCTTGGCTCTGCTGCTTGATTGCTAATAGCTTTCTCCTCTTAGACCACTTCTGGGGACTCGTTTTGTGTTATTGTTTATGAAGTAAAAGTTTAGTGCTTTTGGCAAGTCCGTAATGGTCTCCTCACCTCATTATCCGGGGCCCGAAGGGAAAGACCAAGCCTGTGTTCTTTCCAACCCATCTTGGATTCTTGTGGCTGCCTCAGCGTCCCATCACGTCGTGTCTGTCCACAGACCATAGGATGGGCACCAGATGCCTGAGTCTGTGTTTTCCTGAAAGCAATCCATAGCATTTCTTTAGTGCAGTTGGCTCAACATCAAGAGGTCGGCGTTCCACGAATTTTTCAGCTGCAGAGGAAGGCCTGCTTGGGTGCTCTCCTTGCCTTTGGACACCATCGGATTGCAGCACCATGTGGTGGTGTAGCCACAGTTCACTCTTCCTTAAAGACATTGTCAGCTGGGCCCTCGGACCTTTGCATTTTACAGAAGTAATAAGTTTTGCGATGCTTCGCTTTTACGAGCCTCAGTGGCCTTTCCTCCATATGAGTCTAAAAGCCGATCAGACTGGAATTATTCTCCCATATGTGTTATCTTCGTTTTCCTTCCCCACAACAACTTGAGTTTAATGTTGGGTTTTTGAAATGTGCTTTTTATGAAGATCGTTATCCTTGTCTGAAATTGGATCCCGTTTCTAGTTTGCCACACTGCGTTAACCACTTGCTTCCTAGCCCAGGCTCCACACGCTCGGGATCACACCACCTTCACCCTCACCTTCATGCTAGGGCCACACACACAGGCTCTGCCCGTGACTCGCCTTCCTCGGGCCCTTCTTCCCACCATTGATGCTTTTCCTCCCTCCGTTTTCAGCAGAAAGGTATTTCTGTCAAAGAAGCGGGACTTTAGTATCAAGGCTCACACACATCTGTCATAGTTCTGTCGTTCCTGGAAAAGAGCATGCACTGACATGCGGGTCTAGTCCCAAAGCACCACACTAGTGTCACACCAAGGAAGTCGAAGTAAATTAGTAAATAAGCGAATCGGCCAGCTTGTCCAGGGCTCTCAGCTGGAGCGGAGAGAGCGTAAGTACAGAGAGCATACGTACGGAGAGAGCGTACACACGGTTTGTCTAGCAGTAAAAGCAGTGCTGTTTAGAAGAACAAATTTCTAGTCTGAGTTCAGAGGTTCTCTCCTGCCCTGTGTTTCTGCTGCTGGATTTTGCCCTGTGCATGTAGGCACTAGATTTGGAAGCTTCCAGGTGCAGCCTGCCCTGCTGCAGCACCGGGATCAAATAAATAAATAAATAAATAAATAAATAAATAAATAAATAAATAAGCTTATCTCTCATAAATATACATCAGCGTCAAACTCAAGACTGCGTGGACATGTCTTGTTCCCAGCAGAGATGGAAAGTGGTATACAGAGACGCTAAGAGTAGCCCAGCTGGAAGGCCAAGTGGAGGCTGCCTGTGTGTGGCGGCAGGAAACGCGCAAGTCAGCGCCCTGCTTCAGCTCACAAAGGGAGCACTTCGGAGCACTTCCCAAGTAGCCCCTGACTTCCTAACCAAGCCCAGACCACAGTGTGTGTCAACCAATGTTCTCATCTGCGTGAGAAGTAGCCTACCTGTGGTGATCGTGTGTTTAGCTTTGTGTTCTTTAGGGGCAGGCAATAGCTTGTCTGCCCTAGGAGATAGTCGCTTGCTCCCTGGTGTCTTTTTGTTTCTTCCAGACAGATTTCTGTAGCTTTGAAATATTGTGCAGGAAGCCACTTTTAAGCACACGAAAGAAACTTAGTAAATTTGTGGCCCCAAGAAGTTTGGGAAAGTTTCTTTTTGTTTCGACCTTCCTGGCATCACTTTTCCACGTTCCGATTTGTAATAAAGCTATTAATAACTGTGGTTCGTAAGCCAGTCTCAGCCATCCAGTGTGTGTAGCCTTGGAAGGATTATCTGGATACTGTAGCGCATGTTGTCAAAGAAGAATCTGTCTTCTCTGCCAGTCCCGTTTCTACCGCATCTCTAGAGATGTGAACAAGCCCTGCCCTTAAGACAGCCCCACCTCTGTGATTTACAGGCCACGTTAGTGGAGGTGGATGACAGGGCCGGCGTGTGTGAAAGTGCCAGAGAAAAGGAGTGAAGTCATTTAATGCCGCATCCGTACCGTGGCTGAGAGTTTGAATAGTCAATAGGACCTTTCACCACAACCAGAAGTCGTAGTAAAACCACTTTTCTGGGGGAGGAAATGACAGAACTTAGTAATATTTGTTACTTTAGGATTTGGGATCCGGCCAGCCCGGGTTCTGAAAGCACAGGCCTTCAAGCAGAACCCTGAAATACCATGGGAAGAGCAGAGAGCCCGCTTGCCCTCTGCATGCCTCCGCAGTCTGAGGTGTACGTGTGCAAGTAAGTCCAGCACAATGTCTGTGGCAGCAGCGGCCGCTCACGTCTGTCCAGAGCCAGTGCCCCTCAGTAGCAGACAGCCTTCGCTGTTGGGCAGCAGGAGATGCTCAGGCCCGAGTCCTGCATTGCAGCCCGTGCCTGTAATCCTCACGCTAGGGAGACTGAGACAGGAGGATCGCTGTGAACTCCAGACCAGCTTGGACCACATAGTAAGTTCCAGGCCAGCTGGAGCTAGTAACAAATCTAAAAAAATAAAAATAAAAAATCCAAGAACACTCCCAAGTGTAGTATAATTAACATAATGAGCATTAATTATTTTAAAATGGGGTGTCTGTGCCTGGGGGTTTAGCTCAGTTCATGGAGCTCATGCCTAATAAGTTTCAAGGCTCTGGGTTCCACGCCCACTACTACCAAGAAACAAAGATTCTTGCTTCATTCGACTTCTAGTTGAATGGGGAAAGGCGTACGGTAAATAAAAGCATTTCAGACTGTAGTAAGTAACGTGCTAGAGATTAATTAAGTAGCATAATAGAAAATAACTGGATAGGGACCTGCTTTCGACAAGGCTGCCAAGCAAGCCTTATCAAGGAAGTAGTTGTTGCGCTAAGGCCTGGATGACGGCTGAGAAACCAGCTGTGCAAAGAATAAGGGACGGGAAGTTCCTTTCCGTAAGGTAAGGCCACAGCCACAGCAGGGGCAAAGGCCAGGGCTGGGAAAAGAAGAGGTGCATGTGGCTGGATCGTAAGCCCTGTTCTCCTGAAGAGGCGAGCAGGTCTCTGCTCCCCCTCCCCTGTCTCTCTCTCTTCCCTCCTCTTTACCCTTCTCTCAATAAACTCCTCACTTCATAAAACATAAGGGACCATAGAACAGGGGAACCTTTAGGGGGCACAGGGAAAGCCTCAGCCTAGTTCTGAACTCACATGGAAACGAGGGACGGTGGCATTTGTTCATTCATACTCTGCTGGTCAGCAGGCTAGGCACAAACGAAGAGAGGACTGGAGGGACCATGTGGGGGATGAATTCATGGGCTGACTACGGGAATTAAGGGAGAAAGAAATTACCAAGAATGGGGTCTGGGTCTTATGTATGAGAAATAATGCTATTTATTTTAAAAGGAGGAGTCCAGAGATGAAAGAAGCAAATCTGCTTTGGGAGTTAAGTCCAGGTTGCTTTTTAGAAATCGGGATAGGTTCATTAAGAGGACAAAGGGATACATGGGTTGGAATCCATTGCTGTAGTCAGTGCTATGATGGAAATCTGGGGAAAGAAACCTGGGTGCATTGTTTAGATCTATGGAACCAGGTGAGGTTAACAGGAAGAAGATACAGAACTGAAAAGAAGGGGGCATGCAGTGGAAGTCACATTTAGAAGCTGATAAAGGGGCTGGAGAGACGGCCCAGCAGTTAAGAAGTTGAATATGGGAGGCACAGGAGCACAGGGAAGAATCAGAAGCTAGCAGAAATGCGTCCAGTTCCCCTTCCTAACTGGGAGGGCTATGGGGTTCAGGAAGTAACTTGTGGCTGTGCTCGCTTTCATTCGGTTGTATTGGGGAGGTTAAAATCTGGTTTCTGGAACTGTATTTTTGGATGTTGCTGTTGGGGGTACATTGAAACAGGGTGGCCTCAAACTCCATGTGTTGCTGGAGATAACCTTGAACTTCTGATTCTCTTCTCCACACTGGGGAGGTAGAGGCAGGAGAAGAGTTCCAGGGTGAGCTACAGGAGACCCTTCCCCACCCACACCCCCCCCCCAAAAAAAAAAAACAAATCCAAAAGAAGGTGCTGGAAAAAAGATGCTTCTGGATGACAGAAACAAATGTCTGGTCTCTCCGAGTCTCAGAGGCTTTGAGGACAGCGGCTCCACATAAGGCAGGGACAGGGAGAAAGCCCAGCTCTTTCTTCACCTGCAGAACACTGGCCAGTGTGGCATAAAGGATAGTGTGTGTTACTGTTCATACCACGCTGTACGAGTGTGAGGACCTCAGAAACCACATAAAAGCCAGCCCGGCGTGGCCACTGCCTGTAATCCCAGCAGTCAGGTGGCAGAGGCTAGATCCCCAGCGCAAGCTGGCTAGCTAAATAAACTGTCCAGGAGATCCCGCCTCAGGAAATCAAGTGGAATCTACTGACACCTAACATCAATTGCAGGTCTCCGCATTCATATGCGCACTTACACACGTGTTCCTTGTATTCCATGCATGTGCCCCCTGGAAGCCAGAAAAGGGCATCAGGGTTTTTGGAACTGGAGGTACAAATAGTTATAAGCTGCCATGCGGGCGCTGGGAATCGAACCTGGGTCCTCTGCAAGAGCAACCAGTGCTCCCAAACGCTGAGCTGTCTTTCCAAAACAAAATAGTTTTTTAAAAAATGCCCATGGTGAGGCAGTAGAGTATGCTGGATATGTAAAATTCCCACGCGCCTTCCTGATAGTCTGTGTCATGGGAAGGGGCCCTGCATGGCTCGCTCTGTGTGGCCCAAGGATCACAAGAGGCATTTGAGTCACCAACTGAACTGACACTTTCTCACGCAGCAGCCTCTAGCATCAGAGAGCAGTCCTTCAGACTTTGGGTATTTGACAAACATTTCCTCGAAAATGACTGAAGTGGGCCTGCCCTTAAAGGAAATGAACTGATGATAAAACTCAAGATTTTGAATAAAAGATTAGCATTTCAGAGCCAGGCATGGCAGCACACATTCATGATAGCACACGGGAGGCGAAATAGCAAGACCCTGCCTTCAACAGCAGCAGCAGCAAAAGACCTGCGTTTGCCACCAAGACTGGCAGCTTTCCGTCCTAACAGCTGTTTTGTTTTGTCAGATATTATATAGGACACATATATGCTCTGTAAGCTAAGTTTTCAAAATGGCCCTTACATATGAAGTCATGCACAGGTCAGGATCCTTCAACAGCGAGAAAGACCAATGAAAGAACTGCAGTGTCTAAGATTGTGAACCGCTTTCACAAGGCTCGGCTCGGTGTTTCTCATGAATTACCTCCAGGTCCTTGAAGGTTGTTAGATACGCCTCTGTCTTCTAGCTGTAGATGTAGGTAAGGCTGGATTTTCTTACAGAGCAACATGGTAAGAAAATGAATGCAGAAAAATCAAACTTCGGTTGTTTTCATTTAAAGTAATAGATTTCATTGTTTCTTTAAAATTTATTTTTACGCGTATGTGCGTGTAAACCTTGCACACATGGAGGCTGGAGGAGTATCAGGTCCCCGGAGCTGGAGCTGCAGCTGTGAGCTGCCTGAACTGAGCCCAGGTCCTCTGTGGGATCAGCAGTGTTGTTAGTTGCTCAGCCATCTCTCTAGCTCCTGTTATTTTTTAATGAATTAATAGTTCTCATTTCCAATATATCAAATGCTAGCATAGATGTGGCTCACATACGCAAAAGGTCTTTGGGGGCCCTCACTGATTTTCAGAGTGTGAAGGAGACCAAAGCCTTTGAATCGCTGTTCTAGACGCTGCAGCCATGCGGACTTCCTGCGAAAGCCCTCAGCTGCTCACTCCCTAATGGGACAAGATGCGTGTATCGGCCCCAGACGTCAATCCTGGTGTGAGACCAGACCTACCCACGTGAGTTCCGGTGCACACAGCAACTCAGCAACCACCTGTGGACTCTACATCATTTCTTTGGCTGTTTTAAAACCAGGCCCTCTTCTTCCTCCCCAAAAGCTGAGGGACTGAGGACCTAAGGGATACACTTTACAAACAGCCATGACAACTTAGGTTCAGTTGACTGTAAGGACTTTGGTGTGATTTCAACCCTATGACCATCTCATGTCTGTGTTAGAGATCTGGAACTGCCCGTGTGGCAATTTCTGTAGCATCACAAGCCTGTCACATTGTTCCAGATTAAGTATTTCCTCTAGCTTGATGGTGATTGTTCTTTTTTTAAAATTCAGGCCACTCTGTAGATTCCGCATAGACCATTATCTCTGTGCCAAGAGTTAAGTAAAACAACAATTAAGACCTTCGGATTGGTGCTCATTACAGCGATACGTGTGCTTGCCCGGGGTCTCCATGGCTGTCCCTGTTACTCTGTCCCTTCCTGTCCCCACTCATTTATAGACTTTATAGAAAGTGGAAGTACCCTCCCCTTTTAAACAAGCCGTGTCCTGTGAGATCATGGTCTTTCTCTAGCACTCACTGGTGCCCACAGTACATGGCTGGCCAGGATCAGCCTGCCTATTGGTGACTTAAATCTGTGCACGCCTCTCCAGCATACAGTTCAATATATACGACACAGGGAGAAATGCATTTAATTTTGTGAGTCTCCTGGGAATTAGGAATACACATTCCAAAGGTTGCTCTTTCTTTTTCCCCACTAGTGCTGGGGATTGAACATGGGACCTCACACGTGCTCACCGAGCACACCACCGTGAGCTGCAGTCCCCAGCCCTCTAAGAGTATTTTCATAGTCAAAATGTTCCCCCATGCTGCCAACAAAAATTTGGCAATAATGTAGTGAAAGCTCATATTTAAAATTCTTAAAAAGACTTTACTAAGATGTAATTGACATGCCTTACAGTTCACCCATGGAAAGCATAAAACCCAGTAGCTTGGTGTACACACACATACGTGTTGATGTAGCAACCCGTTTCACACATATGTGGCAGCCAAAAGTCAACGCTGCGTGTTTTCCTCCACTAATCTCCTTACTGTTGTTTGAGACAGAGCCTCCCTGTGATCCTGGAAAGCTCATCACTTATTTTAGACCGCTGGTCAACAAGCCCCAAGGATCCTCCGTCTCCGCCTTCCCTAAACACTGAGGTTACAGGCATTTCTTACATGGAGATCTGAACCCAGGTCCTCCTGCTTGCACAGTCAGCCCTTCACCCACTGAGCCTCTCCCCAGCCTCACCATCCTTTAATATTTGGCAGATAATGTTCCTTCGAACACAGTCAATTTAGAACCTTGTTGTTGTCCCCTAAAAGAAACCCTATACCTATTTCCCTAAACCCCTTCCGCTTTCTGTTCTGTGGATTTGACTGTTCTGGACATTACTTGATGGAATTATAAAATTGGGGGTCTTTTGTAACTGGCTTCTTTTTGCTTAGCATAACATAATGGAACATGAATCAGATGTTCTTTTTATTGCAAGTCATTTTGCCTATTATAAGACATATAGAGGTGAACCATACTTAGGTTCGTGAGCTGATACTCATTTGAATGGTTTTGACCTTTTGTTTATTATAATATTGCTGCTGTGAACTGTAGTGATATTTTGTTTGTGTTTTAACAAATAAAGCTTGCTGGAAGATCAGAGTGCAGAGCTAAGCCACTAGAGACTGGCCAGGGAGTGGTAGCACACACCTTTAATCCCAGGACTCAGCAGACAGAGGCAGAGATCTCTGTTGGTTCTAAAAGAGAAACAGAGCTCACACAAAGGTGATCCCAGAAGTTGGAATCCCACGTCTTTAATCCCAGCACTTCCTCCCTTTGTCTTTGTCTGGCCATGCGGGTGTACACGTGCATAGTGAATGTGTGTTTATTTATTTATTTATTTATTTATTTATTTATTGGTTTTTCGAGACAAGGTTTCCCTGTGGCTTTGGAGCCTGTCCTGGAACTAACTCTGTAGACCAGGCTGGTCTCGAACTCACAGAGATCCTCCTGCCTCTGCCTCCCGAGTGCTGGGATTAAAGGCGTGCGCCACCATCGCCCGGCGTGAATGTGTATTTAAATACAGGGGATATATATTTAAATGAAGATTTTTTTTGACAGAAAGATATATATGGTTCTCTAAGATTTTTATTTTGAACTTAGAGAGGTTGATTGCATGTTTTGTGCTTTAAATGATTGGTTGAATGTTTATCCACTCACATGTTAACTTTTAAAAGAACTATCATCAGTTATTAAGCAATTTCCTAAACATTTCAAGTATTATTTTGGCTGTAATTACCAAAAGTATGGAGAATGATGATACACCGATAAGACTTTACATCACTGGACTTTTTTTCCAGCTTTCAACTGAAACGAGAAACCCACACCAGGAACGCCGTCTGTAATTAGAATAGCAGAACTGTAGCTCTCCTCATATCGCTTATTTCTGGACGCAGCGCCCATTCACACATCCCGCCTCTGTAGATTGCAGAAGCCCGACAAGCGTTGGCATTGTCGTACTCACGTCGCTCAGCCACGGAGCTACTGGGTGAACTCTGAGAGCAGGGCCCACGCTCACTGGTTTCTTCCTAGCTGGCAGCACTGGGTGTCACATAGCCCTCGCTTTCTTCCCGTGGTTGGTAGCTGAGGGGTACATCCAGCATCCTGCTAGGCTTCTCATCTGTGACTCCTCTTCTTCCTCTGTCCTAGTTCTACAAGACTCATTTTAGCTTCTTAGTCTGCGGGGCTGGCTTTTCAAAGCACCTCCACAAATGACATCTGCTGGGAGGGAGCTATGCAGGGAATGCATCTCAGCGGAAAGGAAATAAAGAAGGATCCTGGCTGGATTCTTTGTGATTGATTGAGCCTTATGAAATGAATCATGAGCCATATGAAAAATGAATTTGGTCTGATTTTAGTTGGCATCAAACTGACCAGCATAGCTTAGACATAAGATATTTGGAAATTTATAAGCTTGAGTTTCCAATGAGAATAAAATTAGTATCCTTATTAATGTAAATTTAGCAAGTAAACAGCCAAAAAAATAGATTAAGATTAACTAATAGAAAGGCAGCATAGCTGAATGGCTAAGCACTTAGCTGGGCGTAGTAGCCTACTCCTGTAATCATCCCAGCACTCCCAAGGCTGAGACAGGAGGATAGAGACTTCAGGGCAAGCCTGGGTTGTGTGCAAGACTCCACTTAAGGTGGGAAAAAGTGGGGGATATCATTAAAGCAGTGCTTTGTGGGAAATGTATAGCTCATAGAATAGCAGCTTAAAATGGATACCCAACCCAGGCAGTCTGATACATTGTGCCTGTTGTTCAAAAGTGGAGACATGGCTCATACCTGTGTAGATCGGACTGGTCTCAAACTCCTGATATTCCTGGGTCAGCACCTGTGGTGCCCAGAGTACATAGTTAAAATAGATACAGTTTTAAATAAACAGTTTTTGATTGTGCAGTATGTTGTACTTCCTGCTTTTTCTATTTAACTATACTGTAAATACAGTTTCTGTTGGTAAGTAGAACTATATGGATGTTGTTCTATAGTATGGATGGACCACAGTGAATTTAACAGCTTCCTTATTGGTGGAAATTAGGGTCATTTCCAGTATTCCTTTATTCTTTCACTGTAATATTGGCCTTATATGTGAGAATAAATATATAGGCCAGGTATAGTAATAGCTCATACCTGTGATGCCAGCATTTGGGAGGCTAAACAGGACTGTCAGCTGTAGAGACAGACGGCTTTAGAGCAGCTCGGAAGAAGAGGAAGACACCATGGCACAACAGAGGCCGTGAGCCCTATCACATAAAAACAAGGAACTCGAGGCCAGGGAGAAGTGACAGTGCCGACCAGGAAGTGAACCCGGTCCTTATTTGCCCAGCCACAGACACAGCCTCAAACTGACTCAGCCCAGACAATCATGCTCCGCTTCAGAAGGCAGGAAAAGCTAGCGAATCCTAAAGATGCAGGGCAACCTCTTTAAAGCAGAAGAATCATAAGTTCTGGTTTCTCCCTGGCTAACGTAGCAAGTTTGAGTCCAACCTGAGATACATGAGACCCCCGTCTCAAAAAGAGAAAGAATTTGGCACCATCCAGTGAAGCTGAACATCTGTATGTGAGAGTGTTTATAGCAGCAGTGTGCACGTGAGCCAAAGACTAGAGCCCAGCTGAAATCTGTCAGTAACATGTCCATCATTTATCACAGTGTGTTTCCATACGGAGGACCTCGCCACCATGAAACCATGGCAAAGGCGAGGACAGAGTCCACTATCAAACGAGATCCCCAGGGTGCTGTCCTGTCCACACACAGCTCAAAACCAGGCAAAGGTCAACAGTATTGTTTAGCAGTGGAAACTATGCACCAAATCGTGGCTCTGTTGTAGTGGGAAAGGGGCTCCTGGGGACCCCACGGAACCCAGAAACCTCTGTCTGTAGACTGAGCTGTGACTGCAGAGGGTTTGTTTTATTGTCTTGGTCCTTGCACCTGCATGTTGGGTGTGGCGTGCTTCTCTGTGTGACAGCAGTGCCAGGGAGCATGGAGCACTGTGCTGGGGAGCGTGGAGCACCGTGCCAGGGGGCGTGGAGCACTGTGCCGGGGAGCGTGGGGCACCGTGCGGGGGGGGGGGGGCGTGGGGCACCGTGCCGGGGAGCGTGGGGCACCGTGCCGGGGAGCGTGGAGCACCGTGTCGGGGGGCGTGGAGCACTGTGCTGGGGAGCGTGGAGCACTGTGCGGGGGGGGGGGGGGGTGGGGGGTGCGTGGAGCACTGTGCCAGGCGAGTGCTTGTCGCCTCTGAAGACATCATCGACGGTCACAGAAGGCATTGTTTTATTGTCAAGGAGAGCCTTTTGTTTACTTAGCATCACAGATTAGCATATCTGCTTTTATTGGTTGCAATAGTGTATATGTAGGCAGAGTGGGTTTTTATGTGTGAGTTCTATAGACCTGATCATCATAAAATATTCCCATGTTATTAGTTCATTTTCAGATTTGGAAGCAGGCTTGGACTAATTTTTCGTGGAGAAGAAATTTTAAAAATTGACTGAAGGAAATCTGTGTGGAACATTTCTGGAATTTTCCCCTTTATATTATGGAAAGAGACGTAGGAAACAGCGCTTGTGGGCATCCTAAGGACATGTAATAAGTTCTCTACAGACGAGTAGGCTGGTTTTAGACAGATGTCTTTCCTTCCAACATTCCTACAAGTGTGTGGGATTTCCCAAAAGGCCGGTGGTAAATCTGTGGGCATTTGCTGAGTACAGGTCAATCCCCTGTGCCGAGCACTGAAATCAAAGCTCATTAGAAGAGTGGGAGAACCTGTGTCTGTGCCGTCCACAGACTAATTGCGGCGGTCACTCTATCCAAAGATGGCTGAACTCTGACCGCCAACCTAACCACAAGAAGGAAATTACTTTGTATAACTAAGCCAAAAAAAAATTTTTTTGGATTTCATTTGTAATGTCACTTCGGATTCTTCCGAAAGACTTGTGAGGCTTTGCTTTCTTTTAATAAGCTCTCGTAATGACAAGTCCCCCCGAGGATGAAGTCATCCAGGCGGAATGTGCCTGTGTCTTAGCTCTGATAAACATCACTTCATGCTATTTAGGAGATTTAAAAAGACTAAAACATGTAAATGTGACTTTCGGGTTATTACGACGAAGGAAGCCCATGGCCCAGCTATCCAAATAGCTCAGCCCCAGCCTGTTCGGAGTGGCGGGCTTGCCCAGGTTGGCAGGCCTGTTCGGAACTCACAGGGCTGCCTTGTGAGCTGTCCTGGAATGTAATTGCTTTGTCTCCGAGGCACATTTATGTGTCCCTCTGCCCCTCGCCCTAATTTATCATCTGCTTTATAGTAATTCCGCCCCGACAAGGCCGTCAGGCCCCACCGAGGATGCGAAGGGCTGTGAGTGGACGCATTTTCTAATCAGTGACATGAGTTTATATCTCCTTATTAAGATGCCCATTACATTCATACCAGGCGCGATAACATGGACACTAATGCACTTCCCGTCGTTCATCAGGGCGTTTTTATTTATTTCCACAGAGGAGGCATTAATCGCCGAGTGTAAGAGTCGAGGAGGATGTGGGGCTTTTAGTCGTGGTCTAAGGTATTTTAGCACGATGTTGCTGGGAGAAGGGAGACATTGTGCTGTCGTTTTTATTCCCTACCCCGTCCTGAAACACAGTCATTAGGATGTACTTCACTTTGTTTATTTTAAAAGTTAATTCATAACTTTTGTATACTCATTTTCCAAACAAAACGTGTTACCTTAGTTTTCCTACACTTTATAAGATGTGTCTTCCTTTTCTAATTTTAAACTGAAACACAGCATATATACCAAGGTTTGTGTACTTTTTGGACACACAAGCCAGATAATACTCATTGAATACACCATACTAGGTTCTGGGTCTCGGCAGAGTGAATCGAAAGTTTTTTCTTATGAAAAATAGTGCATAGGCTGCAGAGATGGCTGGGTGGGTCAGAGGCCACGGAAGTGGCTGGGTGGGTCAGAGGCCGCGGAGTGGCTCAGAGGCCGGAGAGATGGCTGGGTGGGTCAGAGGCCATGGAGATGGCTGGGAGGTTCAGAGGCCATGGAGATGGCTGGGAGGTTCAGAGGCCATGGAGATGGCTGGGAGGTTCAGAGGCCATGGAGATGTCTGGGAGGTTCAGAGACCATGGAGATGTCTGGGAGGTTCAGAGGCCGAGGAGATGTCTGGGAGGTTCAGAGGCCATGGAGATGGCTGGGTGGGTCAGAGACCACAGAGATGGCTGGATGGGTCGGAGGCCATGGAGATGTCTGGGTGGCTCAGAGACCACAGAGATGGCTCAGTGGTTCAGTTCACTTGTGGCTCCTGCAGAGGTCCCAGGTTCAGTTCCCAGCACCCACGTGGCAGCTCGCAACCATCTGTAACTCCAGTTCCAGGAGATCCCACAGCCTCTTCTGGCCTCTTTGAATACCAGGCACATATGCTGTGCACATACACACGTAGGCAAATACATATACACATGAAATAAGAATTAATAATCCTTACTTTTTTTTTAAAGAAAGCAAATAGTTCAGAGGCTAGGAAGTTAGTTGTTGGCGGGGACTGCTCTTTCGTTTCCCAGCCATTCAGATCTGAATAATCACACAGAAACTATATTAATTACAGTACTGTTTGGTCAATGACTGAAGCATATTCCTGGCTAACTCTTATATCTTCAGTTAACCCATTTCTACTAATCTGTGTGCCTGCGCTCTCGATAGATAGATAGATAGATAGATAGATAGATAGATAGATACATACATACATACATACATACATACATAATCTATCCTCCTGGCTTTGCTCTGCTAAGCCATTGGCTGAAATAGCTTTATTCATTAACCAATGGTAATAAAACATACAGCTTACAGAGGGGAGTCCCACACCAGTTAGTGGTTAGGCGTGCACACTGCTCTTGTGAAGGCCCAGATAAGGGAGGCTCACAACTGCCTATGATTCTAGCTTCAAAAGATCTGTGTGTTTAACCCACCACATCACCTTCACCAAAGTCTCTGTCAGTAAATGCCTTTGGGTTTTTATTATTATCTCCTTTTGAGCAGTTTGACTCGATTGCTACTGTGACTCATTTGAGAAATCCACCAGGAACTTTGCTGTGCCGTGGCTATAGGGCTTCTTCCTATTTCACTTTTGATTTTGCCTTTATTGCTTTGCAGAGCTGTGCGTTCAGTGCATCGTACCAGGGATCCACAGCTCTGCGCACCCCTCTCCCCATTCCAGCTCATTACACATTCACCCCTGCATGTTATCCCAGGTGCAGAAGGAGAACGTTAGGTCAGAATGCCTTTGAATTTGCTCTTTGTGTCAGGCTTCCCACTGTGAAATGCCTGTTAGACTCACTGTAGGGTGACTCTCTGTTGGTGTTCTCTCCCCCACCCCACCCCCCCAGTAACCTTACACAGGATACTAGCGTTCACATCATTGACTATGTAGGGTTCAACAAGCAGCAGATTCCAAGAGTGGATTAGACAGCAAAATGGCGTATTAGAGGGGAGTGGAAAAGACAGAAACGGAAAGGAGGGAGGGGGACTAACTAGGAGGAATTTTAGACTGTGATTCAGCTCTGAAAAAGATCCATCCACACTGACAGGAAGCCCTCAAGCTCCTGCCCACTGGAGGATGCCCGCATACCACGGGTCTTATTTAGCATCTCTGCCATACAGTCATTGGCTGGGGTGCTGGAGCACAGGATGGATCCAGAATTTGTAGCGGGGACTTTCAGCCAATTGTGTGTGTCCTGTAATAGGTGGTCTGAAGGATGCACACCTTGGCTCCCACGCTCATGGTTCCCTTTATATCAGTGTAGAAGCTCTCTGAAACTTGGTCCAGAGTGGTAAATACAGTCAACACAGGGTCATATGAAATATGAGAAGGATATATATCAATAAGATATCAAGTGAAGTATATAAATAAAACATGTAAATCATTAGAACATAGTCATAATAAATGTTAGCTCCCCTCTCTACCCACTTTCTACTAGCCCGTGGTTAATTTTAGCTAACCAAGAGCACACGGTCAAGGCAGAGGTGACTCTGAGGTGGTCAGCATGGTCTGAAGGCCAGCGTGCCATCTGCAGTCCACACAGATGCATTCTTCCCGGGCTGCAGTCGGATTAGGAATCTACTCCACATCAGTAGACACTGCTCAGTCTAGGTGCTGCTTTTTTTGTTCATAGAGGGCACTGTCAGTGAGGATGCACCATGTTTGATGTTTGTCACAGCTCCTCGTTTGCTCTTAGTGCTTCTTTGAGAGTGATGATAGAAAAGCAGAAGCGAATCATTTTCAAAACCAACCTTTCTTTTTATGGCTTGAGGGGCTCCTGGCGGGTGTTCCGCCTGCCTGCAGGGCAAAGCCCTCCGTGCTGTGTAGTGTCGGGTCTGTCACCGAGGAAGGACCCTGGTGCCTTTATCATCCTTCGGATCAGGGCCATGATCGCACCTCAGAGTCGGCAGATCAGTCCTGTTTTCCACGGCTCCGCTCACTCTGCATCTCAGGAGCTCTTGCCGTGTGCCAGGCACTGCGTGCCTCCTTGAGCCCTCGGTTGTGCCCAGCCACATCAGCCCTGCCTGGGCTTTCTAGAGGACCAGAAAGGACTAGAAGACGAGAGTGCAACCTGGCTTGAGTCACAAAAGGTGACGTGCCGCCTGGCTGTGTCTTTGTAATGAAGAGTGTGACCCCATTACCACTGCTATCTAAGACGCGGCGTTTTGAACCTTGAGTGCCCTCGTTTGATCTACGAGCCTACATGGTTTTCGTTCTTTTCGTCACTTATTCCAGAAGTACTTGTCAACGCACAGCCAGGAAAGGGCCGGCTCCTGCCCTAAAGTGGGTGCTGGAATTTCCTTCACTTTGTGACTTTCTTCCCTGGGATGACCTTGGGCAGGGAGCCGTGAATCCAGGAAGCTGCTTGGCCCAGTCCCTCATGCAGGGATTTGAAGCGCTGGCTATATTTTGTGTTTAATTGTCAGCATCCCTTCCTGTTTGAGACTAATTCAATGGAGATTTGCTGTGTTTTATTTCTGTGTGTTCCCAGATCTATGCTAGCTTGTTAACATGATGTAGTAGACCAGGAATATCCAGTTTTGCTTTTGTACTCTTAAAAACTAAAGTGCACGTTCATAAAATTAAAGGGTCCCAAGAGCCAGTTAATATAAAGCAATATTTTCCCAAGGTCAGAAGTGATTTAATATGAAAGATCATATTTTATCGTAACCATAACAGGCTTAACAAAATCTAGACAGACAAATTGCTAGTTTAGAAATGATCTGAACTTGCTTTCTCCCAAAAAATTTAAAAACAAAGCAGAAACCCACAAGATTGCATGCATGGCACCAGGCGTGGGTGCGCTGTTCCCCATGGCTGTGGCTCTCGGCCACGATGAGAACGGCTCTGTTCTCATTGTCACGGAGCTTCTTGAAGCCCAGGCAACGCTGTTTCTAGCAAGGAACTACATCCCAACCCGGGCAGCCCGGTTTCTCATACCTTTTCATTGATGTAATTTGTCTTATTTTGGTTCCTTTCCTAGTGCCTACATTTTGTGAAGCCCTAACATAAATTATTGGCTTGTGAATCCCACGGCCTCAACCTCGCTCTCAATGGGCTGCCCCTGCAGTTCCTTCATTTTCATGTGTGAGAGATTTATTCTTCCTTAGTGGGTTCTAATGTTTCTCCCTGTGCATGTGTGCACACTTACACACCCTTTGGTGTGTATGCTTGTTAATATGCCTAGTACACAGAAATAACCAGTGAGAAAGGCAGGCATATTCTGGGTGAATTCCTTGGTGAGCTTCCTGGGAAATACTTCAGCTGACAGGTATGGTTTTAAAATTGATGCTCACTTCGTAGCAGGATTGTTTCTCAATCTGTTTTTGCTTATTCTTCTTAGGGATTCTTACTTAGCAGGACCCCGTCTGCCTCGTGTCCTCTGTGAGAGAATCAGTATTCCAAAAATCGACGTGGGCAGCAAAGATGCTGTCGTAGATAATGGCATGAGAGTCGTGTGTGGACGTGTGCCGTAGGTCATAGCATGAGAGCCGTGTGTGGACGTGGTGCCGTAGATCATAGCATTAGACCCATGTGTGGACATGGCTTCAGTCCTCACAGCACCCGTAACAGGTGGAATCACCCCAGTTTACAGATGAGCCCCTTAAAGCTCAGAAAGGGAAGCAACTTGCACGGCCGTGCAGTTAAATGAGGGTCAGGATGCTCTCTGGATAGATCTTCCTGTGTTGTTATTTGATTTGATCCTGACAGCATTCATGAAGATTGGCAGGGGTAATTGTCCTGTTTTCCCTTGACTACTTCACCAGGTCTGTTTTAGTCCAGAGACGTGTGTGTGACTTACTTTTATCTCTTATACTGATTGTTTGTTCAGTGATCCTGTGGCTAGAAAGCTCAAGTCCTTAATTTCTGGGACGCGTCCTTGTGTTCTTCAGTGCCCAGTTTCCTAGACAATGGTCCCCTGAGCCCACTTCTTTCCTACTGCCCATTACACTAGCGCTTGCTTTACCCCTGGTTCATGCCCTTGTGTTTTTCATTTATGCTTTCCTTAGTTTAATGACTAAGAACTTTTTCTCTCTGGCTAATATCCTTTTGTTCCATGTGTGTATTTCCTCTTACTTGCATTAACATACTAGAGATTATTTAAGTTGTTCTTGTTTTTTGTGGGGGGGTTGTTTTGTTTTGTTTTAGGGGTAATTGTTTTTGTTTTGTTTTCAAGACAGAGTTTCTCTGTGTAGTCCTGGCTATTCTGGAACTCAGCTCTGTAGACCAGGCTGGCCTCAAATTCACAGAGTCCACCTTCCTCTGTCCCAAGTGCTGGGATTAAAGGCGTGAACTCCCACTTCAGTCTAAAGCCCCAGGCCTTTTGCTGTTATTGTGGTTTGTTTTGGTCTTGGTCTTAGTGTATCATTTGTGTAGGAAGCGCTGAAAGCATAGACGGGTTTCTCAATTGTTAGGCTCACTATAGGGCGATTTAGCTCGGTTCTTTATCTAAAAGAGCAGCTAATGTCTTTCTCTGTGCTCTTACCTCTTAGCTTGTCAGGGGCCCTCTTGTCCTCCTGTGAAGCACAGGCCATTGCTTGTGTGGTGGAAGTGGAGTGGGAGAGAAGACCAGAATCTCCACATTGATGTGCGAGTCTCAGTGGTCTCAGCGCGGGTACAGGACCTTTGTCTTCAGTTGTTCCTGGTGTTTCCCGCTCCAGAGAAGAAAATGCTAGTGTGTCAATACAGGAGACTGAGCTCAGATTCAGGGGTATGATTGTATGAGTGGCTTTTAGCCGACCTTCTGTTGTTAATCCAATTAGGCTGCCATTTCAAAACGTGCCTGGAAAGAAGGCGAGGGAGGGAATGTAGAGAGGAGTGGAGGAAGTGGGGGGGATTCAGTGGGTGAAGTACTTGTACATGCATGGGACCTGGAGTTTGGATCCTCCGAATCCACATAAAAAGCCAGGCACAGCAACCTGAGTCTGAAAGCCAGTGCTGGGGGAGAAGACAGAGGCAGCCCTGGGTCATTGCCCAGCGAGTCCATCCTCAGCAGTAGCTCCAGGTTCAATGAGAGACCCTGTCTCAGAACAAGAAGTAAGATAGTGACTAAGAAAGGCAATCAGCGTTGACCTCTGGGCTCTGCTTGCACACGTACACACATACATGACCATGTATGTACACATACACCCAGATGAGTGTTCCCGCAAAGTCCCCAGAGCCACTGATTTCTGAACCCTTTGAGATTGTTGAGGGACAGCTCAGATTGCCTCTCAGCTTGGCTTCAAATTCAGCGTTTTCAAGTCTGCTTTACTGCTTGCCTATCCGCCTTTAAGCTTGCAACATTTTTTGTTTGTTTTTTTGTTGTTGGGTTTTGGGGTTTTTGTTTTGTTTTGTTTTTTGGTTGGGTACTAGACAGTAGAAATTTCCAAGAAACAGTCTCTGCACTTCCTCTTAATGTCCTAATGGACAAGAAATACACTTCCTTCTAAGACAGCCTACACAGGAAACTGAGGGGAACATGCTCTTCATATTGGAGCGTATTCAGTCCTTCTGTGATGGTTTAATCCACCGTGGTTTGCATGGTAAAGAAAGGACCTAGCACGGGGGCCATGACAATGTTAGACAGTCACAGCCTGAAGTAGGCAGGCCAGGGTTTGAATATCGTCTTGGCTTCTTATCGGTCATTGTATACCTTCTCAAACCTCAGTGCTGTCGTCTCTAAGGCAAACATAAGAAACCTCGATGGTGTCACACAGTATGAAAGGAGGGTAAGAGCTTGGCATCGGGAGGCAGGTCGCTTGTGTTGTTCCCACTGGTTCATTCAGTCAGGAAAACCATGTCAGTGTGTAAGGTTTGAACTGCAATCTACAAGACAAAGATTTTGTAGATCATCCTGTGTGTGTTGAGGAAAACGTCATAGCCTGGGTAGTCTAACCACCAGGTGCTGTCATGATGTTCAGGCTCGGTGAGGGCCGTTCCGGTTGGCAGACACAAGAGCAGAAGGAAACCTGCTCTCTCTTCCTTTGCACCCTGAGGGCTGCACACTCATGATCTTCCCCATATAAACCCCAGTGCCAGACAGCATTGTAGAGCAGGGTCCCAAACAAGAGGACTTCAAGAGGATCCCACACATCAGCCCATAGCAGCCAGGGCTGGAAGGAGCTAGGAGGCTGTTGGAAGCTGAAGGAACAGCGTGGTGTGGGCATAACTGTGAAGAGTCAAAGGCAAGGCCCATCCCAGGGCTGGCAGTGACTCGGGCTGGGACAGTGCTGGCACCAGGCAGCTGTCCCAGCATTTCATAGACAAAACACAGAGCAGCCAGGGACTCAAGGACCCCTTCTCTGTTAACCTTTATGTCACCGTGGCTTCATGAAAACTTTCTCTGACAGAGAGTAAAACTGTAATGGAAGTTATTGATAAGCCCAGAAATATATGTTAAATCTATCATTATGCAACTAATTTAAAACATAAGTAAAGAATATCCAAGGGGAGGAGATAGCCATCTTCCTATTTGGAAGCTTGTCCAAGAGGAGTGAAATTAAACCTGGCTGAGGCTCTGGGTTAATATTTAGAAATCAAAAAGGGAAAATGTTTAGCTCACCAGAGAAGTAATATTTTTAACAGGTAGAACTGCCTGGCAGTGGGCTGCAATGCCTGGGATGAATTAAGTCTGTAAGTTACTCACCGAGTTCCTGGCCGGGTGTGTGCTAAAAGCCAATGACTGTGGACAGAGACGTAAGAAATAAGTCTGTTCCATGGAGCCATCAAACCAAAGGGCCAACAGGGACAAAACTGTCCTTGCAAGGGAGCCGAAGAACACTGGAACTGTCTACATCTGCAGGAAGCCTCAGCCACTGCCCTCGGGCATTGGAGCCTAAGACACCTCCAGGCAGGGTAGGCCAGTGTCCCTCAGGGGCATGTAGTTTAAGACACCTCCCGGCAGGGTAGGCCAGTGTCTACCACACTTCCAGCTCTCCACCCGGGCAGTCACAGAGCTGTCCCCTTTTGCTCTTTGCCTCTGCAGCCTCCTTCCACTGGAGAATTGTCTCCTGGAAGTCCACAAGAGTAAGAAAGTGGTGCGTGGATGGGGGTTTTTCTCCATGTCTCCACTCCATCTCTTTTCCTTGTATAAAACCCACCCTCCTTTCTTGAGGCTGTCTTGTTTGTCTTTCTCTGCGCGCCCGTCACTGTCGTCTGACACACCAGCCCCTTTGGGACCCTCGGAATTTGGAGCCCTGTTAAAGTTTGCTGCTCCTCCAGCAGGGAGCATCGCTCTCCCACTCTCCCTCCTCCACCCCAGGCCTGGAGTGTCCCAACTTCCTTTTCTCTCTCTCTCTCTCTCTCTCTCTCTCTCTCTCTCTCTTCTAGGCATCTCACACTGCTCCCCTCCCTCCTGCTGACTCGATTGCCCGCTCAGCCCAGCAGGCTGTCAGTGTTCTCCAGACCTCCCTGTCCCCCGAGATTTAGTTAGGGGTCGCGTCTCTGTGCTTGAGTACTGTCCTCGGTTGTGATGTTTTAATATACCATGTTTCTGACTTTCAAGTCGCATTTCCTTTACATTGTGATGACTTTCAAAGCAGGCGCTGCCTTTTCTTGTGTGTGTTTGTAACGGCCCATGGCCTATGACAAAAAGGGTTCAATATCTGCTGGCTGAACGGATACAGGGTCAGGCTGCCCCCACCCTGCACCTCCACAGGTAGAACGGGAAGGATAGACAGTGTCCTAGCTAGGCTGGCTGGGTGGGTAGTTCAGGTTCCCTTTGATACTCACCAAATGGATATGTTACTGGTGAGTTAACTCCTGCAGTGTGTGACCCTGCCACTGTGAACCCCGTTTTTCTATGCCCTCGCTTCAGCCGACCCTGTCAGCACATCTCAACTTTGTAAACATTCCTTATCCAGTTAAGACCCCCAAATAGGAACATCGAGTCTTAGGTAAAAGAAACGGATGAAGAGTGAACCGGAAAAGTATGGTGTTATTGGTTAATCTGGGGCCGCAGTCGTGTTCTTAGGACCACTGAGGGAAGGGAGGAGAATTAGCATCTGTGGGGCTCTTGCCACTCACAGACTGTGTTATATCTCAAGCCCCACCATGACGGTAGGGGCAGGTGTTGCTGTGTACGTTCTCTGGGGGAGGAAGCCAGGCAGGGGCAGGGGAGAGGGCATTGTACAGGATCACACAAGTAGTAACTAGCAAGGCAAAGCAGACCCAGAAGACCAACTTCAGGGCTCTTTGGGTTTTTAAAACGCCTGTGCTATTTCACGTGAACTGGATTTTTGGGTTTTTGTTTGGTTGGTTGGTTTTGGTTTTGTTTTTATTTTGTTTTTATTTAAGAAAAAAGTCTCAGTGTAGCTCAGGTCTGTCTCAAACTGACAGTCCTGCCTTAGCCTCTCACATCCTGGATTAGAGCCACCAGCTGAACTGGCTTTTATTATATTATTGTTGAGTCAGAAATGTGGGGAGTTAGCTGGGAAATTAATGTCAAAGTGGTAATTTGAAGGTAGAAGATCACATTATTTAATAACCTTGGCATAGTCCTTGGAACCACTAATAGATTCAATTAGCAGCTTAGTATCATAGTTTTTCCAAAAATTAATAGTACCAGAGAATGATGTTTAAAAAGAAAATTAGGTTCTCACCTGCCAGCCCATTTCAGTGAATTTTTTTTTTTATTAAGAAAATGTTTGCAGTCCTGCTTTTTTGTGTGAAATTCAGCGAAAACAGTTCCTTGCCCAGTAGTCCAGACACAGAGCTCACGTTTGCCTCAGCGCTCCTTGCCTCCCAGCTGTGGGATTCCAGAGCCACTCACTCACCTTAGGTCCTGTGGTAGCTCAGTCCTGAGCCTCACAAAAGCTTTTCCCACAGGCTCTCCTCTCAGCGGGGAGGAGGGAAAGTGCACTTCACCCTTGACAACCCTGCATGGGCCCCCCCCCCCCCCGACATCTAGCAGTAAAGTGCACTGATAGTTTTACTGCACCCCACCCTACGTGCTGTGTGTGTGTGTGTGTGTGTGTGTGTGTGTGTGTGTGTGTAAACTGTCTTACAGTTTTTGATGTTTGGATTTTCAGATATATATGTATGTATTTGTAAAAAAATTACTTTGCCTCTATTGTAGTTTTTATTTTTCTTAACTTTGTCTCTTACCTAATAAATCAGTCCTACTTGCTATGGACTGTCCTATGGATTGATTTTTGTCTTGGTTTTTGTTTGCTTATTTTCTGAAGCAGTCTTGTGTGACTCAGGTTGGCCTCAAATTCACTGTGTAGCCAGGGATAACGTTGATTTCTATCCTTCTGCCTCTGCCTCCCGTGTTATGATATTTGAACTGAGACTATTATGCTCAGAAAGTTTTAGAAGCGTGTCCACGTTGTGCCTCCCCAGTATAGAACTGGTTCTCGTACTGTTCCGTCGCTACCACAGATCTGTCTTGTTCGTATGTTTTGAGTTACCCGACCTGCATCCTCTGAACTTTTGAACATCTGAATCTTACCCTAACAAAACTATCAAGATTTTAGGAAACCACAATCAGTGAAAAATAAAAACTCCGACGCCCCAATGAGGTGAGTGGGATGTTTTCTAGTGCTCCCCCCCCCCCCCAGCACCTAAACGAGCCACTGGGTAATTGGATAATTGGACCACAGCCCACCGTGCTTCCCGGCACATGGCAGAGGCGTGGAGACGCGAGGTGCTGGATAGAGTCACACGGATGTTCTCACCTGGCCGTTCTGCATCTGAACGCTATCTGTCAGCAGCTGCTCAGGCCTGGCCTCGTGGTGAAAGAGGCACAGATGGAATCTCACCTGCCTGCATTATCTCACAGTGCGTGGGTCAGAAGTCTGGTTCAGCTGGCTTGTCTGCTCAGGGTCTCTCAGGGCCAAAACCAAGGTGTTGGACCGGCTTGCTCTTGCGGGATGCTCTTGGGAATTACCCACTTGTGACTTGTTTAAATTGTTGGCAGAGTTCATCTCCCTTCAGCTACAGGTCCAAGGTTACCATTTTCTTGCTGGCTGTCAGCCGGGGGCCATCTTTTTTCTCATGTGACTTCTCATCTTCTGGCCAGAAATGTCCCATCAGGCCCTTCTCTCACCTCCAATTTCCTGACTTTCTCTTTTCCTGGCCCCCACTGGGGGGTGGGGGGGAATGTTTCTGAAGGTTTGTGATTAGATTAGACCCAATGATAGCTCCATTTGCGGTAAACATAAAGTAACACTGGAGAATAAAGGAGATAGGACCATTTTAAAATTATGCCTGCTATCGTCCACTTCAGACTCAAATAACGAAGGAAGTTATGCTTCCCTTATGTATTTATGTAACTGTCACTCCCTTGATGGGTAATCTCTTTCTGGGGAGTATTTATGACGGTCATTTTATGATCATCCCCTTTCCGGCCTTCCATTCAGGGCGGCTAGTCTCTCGTGGGGGTATCCCCCACTGGTCCTAAGTGATGCCCTCTGGTAGCGGGGGAACCGTTAAAGAGAGTGGATTCTTGCAGAACATCACTGAGGGCTAGTTCTTGAAGAATATGATGGGACACCAAGTCTTCCTCTTCCTGCCCTTGTTTATACCACACTTCCGTCACGATGTGTTACCTCGCCAGAGGCCCAAGGCAGGGGAGCCCAGACCAGAACCTCCAAAACCATGAGCCAAAACAGCTCCTCTTTCTGTATATATTAATTGCCTCAGGAATTTCACTATACTGAAAGGAAGCTGGCCAATACAAGTGTATATCCAATGAGTTGGTTTTTCTTAATGAGTTGTTAGATCAGACAATGCTCTGCTGGTCCGGGTGTTCCTGAAGCTCTGTTTATTTAGGGTCAATCAGAGACTAAACAGTGGGCACGCAGAAAGTCATTGAACTTCCGCGAAACAGCTCGAAAGGCATGAAGTAGTTGTATCATAATGAAATTAACCTTTCTTAGAGGAGAAAATGTATTAATAAAAGAAAAGTGTATTCCAGAGAACACTATTGCCTTTAAAGCACTTGATTACCAGATTCTCTTAAAAACAAAACTGGAGGAGGTTTGAAAATGAGAAGAACAATAAAGATGCCATGGAATTAATGATGTAAATATGTCTGAGTAGAAACACAACTGTTGGGAATCAAGAGAGGGAAACATTGCTTTGATGAGAACTGGTGGTCTCCTCTGTAAGCGCTGCTGCTAAATGAGGAGCAAGCGGAGAGAATCTTTCCTCACCAACATGTAAATATTTAAACAGTGGCGTGTCCAGCTCTTGAGCTGGATTCAAATGGCAGCCTCCCACACCTGCTCCTGGGGAGATGGCGGGCAGTGCCCTTAGCTTCTTTAACTCACACCACTGATCCTGTGTGGTTGTTTTGGTGATTAACGGAACTGCACATGTAAACCCTCAGGCTACATGCGACAGGTTGAGAATGAATCGAGATGTCTGTAAGCATCGCTACTCAGGTGGTTAAGAACCAAAATGGCAGGGTTCACAAACTTGGGATGCAAATTCAAACCCTACAGTTTAACTCTGTCTCTGAATCTCAAATTATCTCCAGTTCCCTTGCTACATATGTGTGTGTTCATAAGCATCTATGCATGCACATATTCCTGCCTTCATACCATCACCACACACAGACTGCTCAATAGTTACCAGATTGAGTAATTGCTATTAATGATCAGGTATGGTATTTGTGGCTACTAGATCATATAGAAAGTGCTGCTGCTCCTCTGTGCCTAAATTTACAATAACAGATTTTTAAAATTAATTTGTATATGTACATGTGCGTGCATGAAATGCCAGAGATTGATGTCTGGTGTCTCCTTTCCTCTCCTGTTTACTTTTTAAAGCAGCTTCTCCCAGGCCTGTAGCTCAGTTTGACTGGCCGGCCAGCAAGCCCCAGAAACCTGCCTGCCTCTGCTTCCCCAGCTCAGGGAATACATGTGCATCCACCATGCCCAGGCTTCTGCATGGGTGCTGAGGTCAAACTCAATCCTTGGGCTTGTGTGGCAAACTCTTCACCAGCTGAGCCATCTCTCCAGGCCTGAGTTCATTTGTTCTTCCAGTGAAACTCTGAAATTTAGAGTCATCTGTTTGCCGATAGGGGCCAGGGTCTTGCTGTACTTGGGTTAGGGTCTAGAGCCACCACTCTGCTTCGGAAGGGATCCCTGAATTTATGATAATATTTTCATTTTTCTATGCATTCTATCTTTCTTCCTGTGGATGATCCCCATTAAGTATAAGATAGTGTTTATTGAGATCAACAAGATCTGTTGTAACTGGATTAGATAGAAGTGGTGTTGAACAGGGCTCCTAACTGGAAGGTATTAAGATAAACCAGTGGGGTCTTAGGTGTTCAGCGGGGCAGCTCATGGAAATGCAGGTGGGCCAGAGGAAACACAGTGGCAAACAAGCACTCAAAATAAAAAATGCTCACTACTAGTCAGCAGGGACACTGCCGCACGGTCTCTTGGGTAGGTTATTTATTTAGGGCCGGAGACTGAGCCTAGGACCTTGCGCGTGCTAGGGAAGTACCCTGCACTTTGCACTGGCTTCTCCCAGCCCCAGAATTGCCAAAAGTCTTCACACTGACAGTGTCAGCTGCAGACAGTAAGCAAAGCCACCCAAGCAATAATGCTCTGACGCAAAGAATGTAACATTGTTGACTTCTTTCAGAAACTTGGGTATCTTTAAAAGGAATTTAACCCTATATCTGCCCTTGGAATAGCAATTCCACTCCCAGATACTGTCACAAGGAAGACAAAACTGTAAATCCAATTGAAAACTGTATCCAAATATTTAAAGCACTTTTTAAAAATAATTTATTTAACTTTATTTTATGTGCATTGGTATAAAGGTATTATATCCCCTGGAACTGGAGTTACAGACAGTTGTGAGCTGCCATGTGGGTGCTGGGAATTGAATCCAGGTCCTCTGAAAGAACTGCCAGTGCTCCTAACCCACTGAGCCATCTCTCCAGCCCCCTTAAAGCACTTACTTAATATGCAAAACAGAGAGACAACTAAGTAGCCATCAGCTGGTGTAGAGAAGGAAGCAGTTGGGGGCACAGCCATCCAGTCGATCGCTGGAAACTGAAAACATAAACTCCTCCCACGGACAACAGCCTGTGTGGATCTCAGTCATAATGAGAGAGGTGAACACTAAAGGCTGCATTTACTACTACTACTATTATTATTATTCCCTGTGACTGTCCTGCAACATCCTGGAAAATGGTTTCTGTTATAATCTAATGCAATTTTGATCTAATATGCAGTTCCAAATGCTGCCAGATTGCACCAACAAGAGGCAGGAATGCTGAGTTGGATCTGATTGGGTCAGAGATCAAGGTAGAACAGGTCATGAGTGAAATCGGTGTGTGCCGTCTGTCAGCACTGGGGCAGAGTAAAGGCTGGGCCCGCTGGACTGCGCGGGCAAGCACACCCATGGATTCTGCACGGTTCTGGCTACCCTTTATTAGTACACGGCCTTCCTTTGAAGGGGATTAATTAAACTGCTTACAGCTGCTCCCACATGTGTGTGTTGCTTGTCCACTCCATGTTAATTGCTGGTCCTCATAAGTTGGCTGCCTGCCAGTGATGGAGACTCGGCTTGTTGTGGGGTCCTCTGGCCATGACATGGCGGTGGCCATCTTAAGATCAGAGCAGCTCTGATTAACCCACAGGAGACATATAGGGTCCACAGGCACCCCTCAGAGAGTGGGGGAGGGCTTATGAGGTTACACAGGGCTAGGTCACTAGGCGCACTTGAGGTCCTCCCCTCTCTAAGGATGGAAAAATAGCAAAGCATTGCGGTGCCAAGAAACAAGCCTGCAGTTAGAACCCAGAGG
Source organism: Microtus oregoni (assembly GCF_018167655.1). Taxonomy (NCBI): domain Eukaryota; kingdom Metazoa; phylum Chordata; class Mammalia; order Rodentia; family Cricetidae; genus Microtus; species Microtus oregoni. Next base: position 2,289,264 of record NW_024543077.1, on the reverse strand, counting down.
CTTGGCCTCACCCTGCCCTGGGGTCTGCTGGGACCTCTCCTCCCTCGGGGTGACGGAAGCAGGTGGGGAGGTGTTTTCAATACCGTTGGGCTCTCATATTAATCCATGTTCTGAGGGCCGTTGACCGTGTGTGTGCCTTGGAGAGTGTCTGGAGCTCTGTGGAGCTGTTAAACTGGATGCTGAGGCTTCAGAACTCGGGGTGGCAGGCCTAGCCTTGTCCAGTGTTTACATTACAGCCCATCTATCCTGGACAAGACTGGCATGTGTTTATAGATAGGCTTGGGAAAGTATTTAGGTTGTTCTTGCGACCAGAGGCTCATAATCAAGTTTTTATGCTTTTCCTTGGAGATGTATGTTGTCAAGACTCACTCTAAGAAACAGTGTGGTTGTTCATGCCAAGAACTCTCAAAGTAGCCTTTCCACATCTCTGAATGAGTCTTGGTTTCTTCGAGAAAGGCAGTTTTGGACATGGTAGTGCCCTTTTTTAAAGCTCATAATCTAGCTCTTTTCAAGTCAGTGGGACCCTAGTTTTTCATCCTGAATTGAAATATTAGGAACCAATCCTGCAGAGATTTTTAACTACATGAGCCAGAACTCTGAAGCTAAGTCTTTGATGCATATGTACATTTTTAATTTCTCCCTTTTCAGTTCCTGCAGACCAGTTCTCTTTGTAGTCATGTTCACTGTAATCCCATCACGAAAGTGTTGATGTCTTAGTAACCTTTATTGAAGCCACATATTAATCCACATTCCCTCACGGTAACAGACGGTTTGTATCAAACATCATGCAGCTCTGTTCAGACTCCATATGGAACTAATAAGCCACGCAATAAGTGGCCTTGTGTGGATGAGTGTACTTTGGGGTATTTGTGTGTGTGTGTACACACAAGTTGTCTAAAGTGAACGTCTCTTCTGCCAAAACCTAAATGACAAAATGGTTCCTAAACCCCCAGAGTCTTTCTTGACCTCGGAAAATTGTGTTTAAAAATTAAAACTCAAATTGAGCACTTGGATGTGAAAACCGACGTCCCCACTCAACCGGACACTCACTGATAGAGACTCTTGCTCTGTCTTCCAAGTCCGTCTCTGGACCTGCTGTGAGGCTGCCCTCACCACGCTGTGCAAACCAGTTCACCCCAAGCCCCATGAGCTCTAACATCGAGGTCAACTGCCTCACTTGGTAAAACTCACAGCCACCGGATGGGCCTTGGGATGAGACAGCGTACTTTATTTGGGGAGAAGAAAACGGTTCCTGGAATTTGGCACGGCTGTAGTTGGTGTTGCGGTCCAAATGTACCCTTTGCTCCAGTTTCTGGTGCTCCTAGACAGTGCTGTATTAATTCACCCAGAGAGACCGCACCATCACTGTCTACTTCCCATCTACTTTATTATCTGCATGCGCCTTTTTATCCTCATTGCCCACCACTGAATTGCAGAGCAGTTTAATTGGTTCTGTGGAGTGTCCTAGACCAATCCAAGGAAATTGAACTTCAGATTAATTGAAACCAAAATTTCATTTATGAACTGCCTAGCCTCTGGGTGGTGGTACAGGAAGAGGCTGCTGCAAAAGGTGTTTATTTCAGAGCTGAATTTGAGGTGGTTAGACCCAAAGCAATATTTTTTTTTTTTTGGCCTGGATCCCTTGTCCTTCCCCTCCCCAGTAGGAAGAGAGGTGGAAGTATCTGGGTGCAGGGGGCGATGGTGGTCAGTGATGGTGGCCTTTGGAGCTGAGGCAAGGAGAGGAAACAGAAATGGAGCGTTTTGGTGGCTTGGCCTCCTGATCTCTCCCTTGAACTGCTGGTTCTCCAGTGCCTACCCTGTAAGGCAGGCTCCATCCTCTGTAATCAGATTGTGTGTAATCGGGGTTCTCTAAGTCCTCTCTCTCCCTCCACACACACACGCACATGCGCACACACACACACACGGAATTTATTAGATTTGCTTTACAGGCTGTGGTCCTGCTAGTTCAGCAATGGCTCCCTCCCAACAGAATCTAAGAATTGAATAGCTGTTTGGCCCAAGAGACTGGATGTCTCAGATGGGCTTCAGTATATGTCAGAAGGCTCTAATACCATAGAAGAAATGAATTTATCAGCGAGAGTGAGGTGGAGCCCAGATTTAAGGTGGATCTTCCAGCTTCAAATGCTCCAAGCAAGAAAAATCCCTTACAGGTGTAGCCAACAGCTCGGGTTTTAGTACCAGATAAAGTACTGTCCATGCTCATCAGTCTCCATGGCAGGCCAGAAGGATGCTGTTGGTCCTCTTTGTTCCATTACCTGCTGGAGGGCTTACATGGTAAGGAGGGTTCTGTCTAAGTGTGTGGTTCCAAAGACGGCTCGCCCACTGGGCGCCAGGTGTGCTGATGAGTGAGGGGCTGAACCAGACATCTGGAGCTTAGTAAGCCCAGGTCTTTCTCCGTGCCTGTCTTTCCAACTTTGCCCTTTTCTCTTTCCTTTCCTTTCCTCTCATGTTTTGACAGTACCTTACCAGGGTGACTTGTTAAAGAACATGAAATTTTAAAAGCTTGGAACTGTTTGACCAGCTCGACCCAGGAGGAAGTTTGCACAGAGCCACGCTGGGGCTGTCACTGGGGGGCCTGACCCCCCCACATCACGTGTCAGTCGTCCCATTCCCGTGTTATTATCATGAAGCTATTAACACGTGTGCTTCCACCACTGCCTCTCCAGCCAGAGTCAAAATTAGCATTTAAAATACGAGCTTAATACTTAAGATTTTGCCCTTTGATGGGAAGTAATGCATTTCTTCCTTTGCCAATTCCCTTCTAATTAGTTAAGTAATAAGCTCTTACTGAGCGGTTTTAAGCCCAGCCTAGTGGTAGGTGCAGTGGTGATCAAACAGAAAGAGTGTGCATGCACATTAATGATAGTAAGACTGTTTGCTTGAGTACTTGCCTGGGCCGGACACTGGCTTTGACCCACTGCATGCTTTGAGGCAAGAAACATCCCCACTTTATACGGAAGAAAACTGAAACTCCAACAAGTGAACTGGCTGACCAGAAGACACACCTGGGGGTCGGGGGAATGGACTCAATGGATGGACGTGGTGTGCTTCGTCAGATGGGGAAAGAGTTAATTAAGGTTTCTTCACAGTGTGAGTATGTATTGATAGGTACACTCACAAATTCAGCAAGCAGGAAAAAAAATGGCAGCTTATTTATTTCAAACAAGCAACGAGAAAGGAACTGAGCATTATTTGTGGAAGCATAGTAAGTTCAGCATGTAGCTTTGGAGCCTGTCCTGGAAATCAATCTGTAGACCAGGCTGGCCTCGAACTCACAGAGATCCATGTGCCTCTGCCTCCCGAGTGCTGGGATTAAAGGTGTGCACCACCACCACCCGCTCAACATTTGATTTAAGAATAGTGGGATGCTGAAATCAAGTGTGGTGGCAATGCCTATAATCAAACACATGGGAGGTGGCAGCAGGAAATTCGGGGATTCAAGGCCAGCCTTGACTACATAGCATGTTTCAGGCCAACTGGGCTACATAAGACCTTGTTTCCAAAAATAATAAAAATGGTACTGACTGTACTGAAGACAGTAAGAGGAAAGCATGTGGGGTGGGTGGAGAGTTGAGTTCCCGGTGCAGTGAGAGTGGGTAAGATTGTGTGAACGAGAAGTGGCTGAGTTCTCATCGTCCACAGATGGAGCATGGTGGGTGCTGCTGAAGATGCGGTTTAGGAAGGAGCAGCTGGAAGCAGTTGTTCCCAGAGAGCAGGCGCTGGTATTGACTCATGGCAAACTTGTGGTGCTTCAAGTTTCCAAGGCCGTCCCTGGAGAGCAGGCATTGGTATTGGCTCATGGTGACTGTGGTGCTTTAGGTTTCTGAGGTCCTCCCAGCATTTTATTATTAAACCCTGAATTTAAACAGAAACTGTAAACAGAGACTGCACTTTTGTCTTCCGGCCACCCGGACCCGAATAATCACACAGAGACTGTATCAATTATAACACTGGTTGGCCAGTGGCTCGGGTGTATTCCTAGCCAGCTCTTACATCTCAAGTTAACCCATCTCTATTAATCTATGTATCGCAATGAGGCTGTGCACAGCTTACCGGCGATGCTCTGGCATCTTTCTCCTTCAATGACTACTTGGCGTCTCCCTGACTCCACCTTCTTCCCTCCTGCTTGGATTTTCTGCTGTGCTATATTCTGCCCTGCCATAGCCCAAAGCAGCTTCTTTATTAACCAATGGTAATAAAAACATATTCACAGCATTATGAGGGGAATCCCCATCAGAAATACATATGATAGGAACATTTTTTTTCTTGAGACAGGGTCTCATGTACCCCAGGCTAACCCTAAACTCTATATATAGCCTAAGATGACCCTCAGCTTCTTTCTGGTCCTCCTGCATCAGCCTCCTGAGCACTGGAATCACAGGCCTCTGCCTCCACACCCAGTTTATGTGGTGCTGGGAACGAACCCAAGGCTTTGCTTATGCAAGGAGAGCCCTCAACTGTCAGAACCACAGCACAAACAGTCTCCTTTCGTTCTCTCTGCTGAGAACTGAGCACGAGCGTGGCGGGTGGAACCCAGAGCTGTAATCAGAAGGCCGTGCGGAGCAGCTGAGAGGCCAGGTGCCTTTGTCAGCCTCGGTTTCTTCATTTACAGGGCTGGGAAGGCAGTCCAGTCTTCTCCCCGAGCCCTGCTAGCTCACAGTCCAGTCTTCTCCCCAAACCCTGCTATCTCACTCGGTAGTGCAACAGAACAAATGGTTAAGGCCTCACTGGAGGCTCATTCCGTCTCTCTCTCTCTCTCTCTCTCTCTCTCTCTCTTGAAATCATACCTTACAGAGAAACTTTCACTGTGGTCTCAAACAACTCAACCCCTGCCTTCCATTGTGAAGGCAGCTGACTGTATGCTGGCCCAGAGACACAGTTTCCTGCTAGTCCACATGGACTTTTTTTTTAATATTTAATATTTTTCAGTATGAATCACAGGTGAAATTTTTATGCCATGTGTAAACAATTTCACTTTTTATTGAAACAATGAATTCCAGAATGTCATATTGGGATATCAGCCATTTTGCTTTTATCAATGTATGGAAAAAATGCTTTTATATTAATATAAGGAATGATGTCATTTAATATGGAGTAGATCTTATAATTCAAGGCTAGCAAATCTCAGGAGGTGATTTGGGTCACCAAACTAAGTTTGAAAGGGAGAGAATATTTTCCTGTGGCCTCTCAAGAGCTGTTACCAATTTTCTCCCCAGCCGTCAGAGTGGATGGAACAGAAAGGCTTGTGAAAAACAGGCCCAGACTAGTGTTGTCTGCCCTGATGAACCAGTGGTCTGGAGAAATTTACCACTAGCTTAAATAATAGCTAAGGCACCTTCCAGCTCTCACACCGTAGGCGTCTGCCTCCCGACTTGACGTGTGTTCATTCAGAACATCCTAGAAGCTCACCTGTGTTTTGTGATCCTCCCTTTATCGTCTCAGTCCCAGAGAGTAAACTCCAAAAAATCAAATGAGTGCTAGATGCTTGTGTGTTCAATTGATCTTTTTGGTAACAAAGTCTTACTTAACTCTTAAATTCACTTTATTTTTCATTCTTTTATCTTTGGATAAAACTAAGGATAAAACTCAGCAGCCCCCCCCCCCAATTCACACACAAGACACAGTGAATGCTATAGAGAAACCCAGAGCCCCTGTGAAAATGACATAAGTACATGTGATTTAAAATCTCTGAGGGGCCGGAGAGGGGCTCAGTGGGAAGAGTATGGAGTGCCCTAGCAGAGACCAGGGTTGGATTCCCAGCACCGCGTCTGGTGGCTCCCTAACTACTCCAGCTCCAGAGGACCCTAGCGCCTCTCCTAGCTTCCTTGGGCATATACTTATGCACGCAAACATACACACAGACACACCACATATACACAGAGCTGCAGGCGGTTCTGTGCAAACATACACACAGGCATACCACATATACACAGAACTGCAGGTTCTGTGCAAACATACACAGAGACTCACCACATATACACAGAGCTGCAGGTTCTGTGCTTAGCAGCGCTTACTGCTCTCACAGAAGACCCAGGTTCAGTTTCTGGTGCCTCCATGGTGGCCCACAACCTCCTGTAACTCCAGTTCCAAAAAATCCTACACGCTCTTCTGGCCTCTGGGCTCTGGGCCATGTGTGGTGCACACACATAGGCAACACAGTCATACACATAAAATAAAATAAAAAAAGTGAATCTCTTCTAGCTTAAATACTCCTGGTGAGGTGTGTGCATGGCGTTAGGAAAACTCACAGAGGTCTGGGAATGGAAAAGACCAGACCAAGACTCAGGTTGGCCACGTGTTCAAGTTGAAGGTGCACGTGAAGAACCATGCTGTCCCTCTGTGCAGCTGAGATGGCCGTCGTACACTTAAATTAAAATGCTGTTCTCCTCCTGTTGCAGCTGAGATACCAGCATGGCCTGGGGACTCCAGACTTGAGGCAAACCCTTCCTAACCTGAAAAACTTCATGGAGCACGGACTCATGGTCAGGTGGTGAGTATCTCTGTTTGACGCCCACATGGCTCTGCGCCCGCCTGCTGAGCTTTCTTCTGCAGTGAGACACCTGAGGAAGAGAACAGGCAGCCGTGTCCGCTTGTAACCTAAGCTCCACTCTGACCCAGGCAGCAGAGCACCCTCTGGGGGAGAGGCAAAGCAATAAGGGAAGTCAGCTGGGATTAATGAGGCCTTCAGATGAGCATCAGGACCAGTGGCTAGAATTAGAATCTGAGCCCAAGGATGCTACTAAAATGTGCCTTTGTCACTGCGTGCTGGCCCACAAGGGCAGGCTGTCGCGTAAAGTCTCAGCATTAAAGTGGCCTGAGTCGATGGAAACTGGGCTCGTGCGTTTGGGGATCCTGAAGCTTGTGTCCTGGAACAGCAGGTGATACCTGACCAGATCCTGTCAGTGAAACTCAGGCCCCAAGGTGACACTGGCTGGTCTCTTAGAAGGAACTCTGGCTGAACCAGATGTTCTTGTACAGTGCGTGGATTTAGAGTCTGGCATCTCTGAAACTTGATTTCCTCATTGTTGACCCTTGCCCACTCATCTCACCGGTTTGCTGCGAGGATGGCGTAAGGCGTGAGATGGAAAGCATAGTACTGACTTCATCTCTCCTGGGCCGTGAAGATGGACCTTGAGGGTAACGGGAGAATAGCATCTCTGGCTGATCTCTGGCCTTTGTTCTTGTCCCGTGTTTTTCAAAACAGAGTTTCTCTATAGCTTTGTTTTGTTTTTTGGTTTTTTTTTTTGTTTTTGTTTTTTTTGTAACTTTGTAACCCTAACCCATAACCATAACCCTAACTATCTCTTGTAGACCAGGCTGGCCTCGAACTCACAGAGATCCACCTGCCTCTGCCTCCCGAGTGCTGGGATTAAAGGTGTGTGCCACCACTGCCTGGCTAGACTTCTTTCTTTAAGAGGAAGTCATCTTGGACAAGTGCTCAGCTGATGAAAGAATTCTACTCCGAATATGAAAATGGCCATCAAAGCTTGATGCTGACCCCAGTGCCCAAATATGGGGAAAGGATCAAGGTTTAATCAATACAATACAACAGCAATACCTGTGGTGACAAAAGTGCCTGCACATGTCTGTGTGTCCCTGCCTCCTCAGGGGGGTCGTGTGGTGCTCCATCTCTGCCTGCACATGTCTGTGTGTCCCTGCCTCCTCAGGAGGGTCGTGTGGTGCTCCATCTCTGCCTTCAGGACATATAATTGAGGTGATACCTAACCCAAGTGTTGGTCACCTACAACAGCAGGGAAGCAGCCACAGCCCTACCTGATTCTTCACCAGAAGTGTCAGCTCCTTCCTTACCTGGATCCCTTAGAGCAGGGGCTCTTCCTGCTGTAGCCCCACCACTCCTGGGTTCCCAGCCGTCCGCATCCACACCGCCTGTTCTGCCTCTGTTTCACTTCTCTCCAGAGACCCATACCTCCTCAATTATTATGAGATGTAATTGCTGTGCGTCTGCTTGTGGCTTGAGGATGCACAAGAAACGGCACCCTCTTCTCCCTTGACATTTGGAACCATTTGAGAGAGAGGATACAAGAGACAGGCTAATGCAATCAGAATGTCAGTTTTATTACTGATAAAGCCTCTTGGAAAAAGTGGCTTTAGATCTGTAATAAAAAGGGTTTGCAAAGACATCATTCAAACTTAAGCTTACCCTGAGCATTGGATCAGAGGAGGCCCTTAGCACACTGCAGAGAGCCGTCAGTTTACTCCCCGGCAGGACCCAGGGAATGCTGAGCCAAGATTACGCGGATTCTGATCCTAAATCACCCACAGATGGATTCTACAGTGAGAGAGTGTGAGTGAGGGGACCATACAACGCCAGGCCCAACTCAGAATCTTGACGTAGAATTTTGATTGAGTCCTATAGTTGCTTAATGATACTGAGCCTTATTAATTGTAAAGATGGTATCTCATGCCGGTGTGAAGGCTCACGCCTGTAATCCCAGTTCTCAAGAGATGGCGGCAGGCCAGGATTTAGTTCAAAGTTGTCCTTAATGAGCTTGAGGTCAGCCCGAATAAATGTTATCTTAAATGCTATTTTTTAAAAAAGACAAATTTTTGTTCAAAACAAAGAAGAAAGGAAAAGAAGAAAACCTCCTTGTCTGACTTCAGTTGTCACATAGACATGATGAGGTCGTAACAACCTCGCAGAATAGAATGGTGACCTTTCTCTCCCCTTCAGTTCACGTGGGATAGGGCTCATCCATGTTTCAACCATCTGACAGAAATAAGCAAGAGCCCGGTGGGTTCTGTTCACTGAGGGAGTACCGGTTTGATATCTCTAACGATTGCGGGACTGTGTTTTACCGTGTTTATGTTCAGTTCCTCCTAAACTCTGTCTGACTCCATCTTCTATCTTTGCACCAACCTTCCCTGTATCCAGCGAGGGGCCTGCTGAGCTCTGTCCCGCAGGTCACTGTCCTGGGTTAACCTGTTGGGCATGCGCGCGGCCCCCGACTTTGTTGCGACCCCTGCCTTCCTGGCAGGAGTGCATCCCTTTCTCTCCCAGCTTCCCTCCATCAGATGCCCCAGCTCCTCTGCCTGACGTGTCTTGCTGATGGCCCTGGTTGTCCCATTTACTTCCATCCTGTGCAGAATGCACCATCCCTGCTCTTCAAAAGGAACCGTTTTCATAACCACAACAGTTTCACTGTGGAGAACAGACCACTCGGCTACAGTGCACATCCATTTTAAGACCAGAAAACACTAGACAATAAGAGAGTTTGTGCCTTTTTATTGTTGTTGTTTTTTTTTTTTAGACAGGATCTCTCTGTGTAGCCCTGGCTGTCCTGGAATTTACTCTGCAGACCACACGGGCCTCGAACTCAGAGATCCACCTGCTCTGCCTCCCCAGTGCTGGGATTAAAGGCGTGCGCCACCATTGCCCAGCTTCAGAGCTCATGCTTTTAAGGAAAAAAAATACATTAGAAACAAAAGCTGGAAGAAATCTTTATCACCATCCCAGCATAGAAGCGGATCACTGAGCTCAGAGCCAGCCTGGTCTGCAGAGAAACTCTGTCTCAGAAAGCAGAGGGGGAGGGGAAGAGGGAGCGGGCAAACTTTGGGCCTTCTGGGATACCTGCAGGCCATCTACCTGAAATACTTCTGTCAGTCCTTCCTCTTGCTGCTTGGCCGTCCTTCCCCGCTTGCAATACTGTCTTTTCAGTGGCTCTCAGTTCTGAGACAGAGAAATTAAATGACTGTGAGAGCCATTGACCCCTGAACCTAGAGCAGTAAAAGACATGGTGCCCGTCGGCCGGCCAGGCCAGCGCGTTAGCATGGTAACGGCCACTCTCTGGTTCCCTCATGAAGAATGCGCCGCCGCTATTCTCAAAAAGTGAATGCTTCCTCGGAGTTCCAAGTCCAGACCACCACTGGAGGCCAGGCTCTGCAACCTAAACAAAGCCAGAACCAGCTGGTTCAGCCTCTGTAGACTGGGGGCTCCCCCACCCGACCCCCAGCTCATGCTCCTCGGGGCAAAGGCCAAACAAACTCAGCCCCCTTGGGGAGTCCTAGGGGAGACTGGGCATCATTTAGGAAAGGAAACATCCCCGGGGAAGCGTCCAAGTTACAGGGCAGCTTGTTTTGTTTGTGAGGAAAGGGCAGTGATGAAGGCTTTCTTAATGAGGTGACTTTTCCCTGTCTATTACAGAATTCTGAATGGTTACTTGTTAGTGTTTGGGACTGCCTGACCAGTTCTGACGTGAGCCCTTTCATCCTCACGCACACAGCTGCACGGACATGGTTCTCACTGGGTTTGGACTCCCAAATACTTTGGTTAAAGTCACTGGTGCCGTAGATACCATCCGTGTTTCCTTTCAACTCCTTTTCTACTGACTCCGAAGTGGTCCAGGACTCAAGTTGATGGACACAGTCAGCACTGCCTCAAGGGCTGAGTTTGGTCAGGGAGGAATGTGCCCACCAGCTGCTGGTGGCTTACCCAGCACTGAGCTGCAGAGATGCCTGCGGTCAGGGCCCTGTATATATATTTCCATGGCCCTCCACCCGTCTCAGCCGACATAACACACACCACACATGTCTGCCCACACCGGTTCACTTTAACCAGCTCCTGCCACCCAGAACAGCCCACCCCTGCCCTGTCCAGATGCTCCAGCAGATGGAGGTGGCGCTCCACCGGGCATGGCCGATGTGGGGCAAGGGTCACCAAATCTCATCTGAAGGGCTTGTGAGCAGTATGGCGCTGGTGTCTTCATCCGTCTTGCCTGTGGGTCAGCCTGGCACAAAGCAGTGAATGTAAGGCCACATCTGTCCTCTTCATGGGACCCACACCCACAGCTGCGTTCTCGCCACGTACTAATCAAGATGAGGAAACAGGAACAGAAAGTAAACAGTCAAAAATAAAGGTGTAAGATGCTCTAAGGAAGGGACTAAGTTGCCTGACCTGGCAGGAACTCCTTCACTGGCTGCTCTGAGGATCGTGGACCTTCCGTGGGGAGCTAGCATTGCTAGGCCTAGAACACAGAAGGACTAGGGTGTGGAAGGCATGGTCTAAGCCACTGTGATGCAGTTCAGCTGGAAGAGCTTCGGCTTTTCCTGAGCATGTACTAAATAATACCTCTGCCTTCAGTCTCTGAACAAGACTGGGGGTGGCAGGACCCGGCTGATGCTGGTACCGTCGGGATTTCAGCACAGGTGCGCCTAGCCTGCCGCCTGACTTAGCAGTTATCGTCATGGCCGCTGTTTTTTTTTTTTTAAAGATTTATTTATTATGTATACAACATTCCTTCCATGTTTGCTTGCATGCCAGAAGAGGGCACCAGATCTCATTATAGATGGCTGTGAGCCACCACGTGGTTGCTGGGAATTGAACTCAAGACCTCTGGAAGAGCAGTCAGTGCTCTTAACCTTTGAGCCATCTCTCCAGCCCATGGCCGCTGTTTTTAAGGGCTGTTCATTCTTTGCTGTAGGTGTTTTGTTTTTCCTAAAGTTCATGTTCATCTTACAAACAGGTGTGCATGTAGTTCTTGTGTTAATGGCTTACTCTCTTGAACACCAATGGTATAGAAGTATTCACTATCTCCCTCTCACGTTCCCCAGGCCTCTCCAAGGCCTTTCTGTAGGCTCGAGAGATGCACCCCACAATGTTTGCCCACACTCATTTCTATCTTCTTACTGACTTTTTAAAACCCTCTTACCTGAAAATCTTTCTGTGCGTATTTATGCCTGAACAGCCCTAAGAGAGAATGAGGACAAGAATAAGATCACGACTCCACAACCCGGAGAACAGACTCAGAAACACGAGTGACTTGTTAGGGTCACATGACAGTCAGTGATGACACAGAACAGTCCTTGTCATGTACCACGATGCCCCATGCTTGCTAGTGTCTGCTCTGTGCTTCCCCCACCCTCTCCAGCCCCCGACACCGTGTCACCATTGTTTGGACACCCGTTAGCTTCCCGAGAGTATCTCCCTAAAGGATACACCCCAGCAGGGGCCAATCCAGAGTCTCTTCTAGAAAGATACAGGGCAAAGCAGGCAGTGTTCTGGTGGAAGCTGACCCAGGCACCTCGTAAAGCTTTGCCAAAACTGTGGGAATTCTAACCCCGAAATCCAAGCATCCAGTCCTGTTCTGTAGTTAGGAAGCGGGAGGAGGCGCAGGGTGCGGACTCAGGTGCACTCACCTGTAGCCTTCATCTCGTGAGCGCTGTGCTTCTTTAGACAGAAATGTGGTCTCGGCCGTCTGTCCTGCTTTATTCAAGGAAATTCTTACTCTAAATTTTTCCTGCTCATAAAGCGTAAGTTCTCTGTCGTCTCCATGCAACACAGTGTGATACAACAGAGAGAACCCAGCTCAAGGGCCAGAAAATGCGGGTGTCAGTTTCTGCTGTATCACTTTAATTTCATAAACATTTTTAAGAATGAGTTATTTCTAATGGCATTAATAGCACCAGCCCTGCTTCCCCAGCATAGGTGTGTGGAGCCAATGAACTATGTCTACCAAAGGGGTTATAAGCCAAAAAGAACTATAGAAAACAGTAAGTCGGGCTAGAGAGATGGCTTAACAGTTAAGAGCACTCGTTTTTGTATCAGGGGATCCAAGTTCGGTTCCCAGCACCCACACTGGGCAGCTCACAACGGCCTGTCGGCTCCAGCTCCAGGAGACTGGCACCCACCTTTGGCTGTAGGTGCTGCACTCACTCACAAACACATAAATAAAATCTTAGGAATGGAGTGGCTAAGCAGTGGTGGTGCATACCTTTAATCCCAGCACCTGGGAGGCAAAGGCAGGTGGATCTCTGTGAATTTGAGGCCACTCTGAACTGCACAGCAATCCCAGGACAGTCAGGGCTACATAGAGAAACCCTGTCTGGAAGAAAACAAAACAAAAGAAGCAACAATGGAGTAAGTAGATTCCATTGCGTTTGACAATTCACCAAGTATCTCCTGTTCAAGAGATGAAGGCAATTTAAAAACAGTTTGTACTGCCTGGGCCTGGTTCACATCAGTTTGGCTTTGAATCTAAAGCAGCTGAGACAAATTAAATGTCTTGAAGGCCATGCCCTGCAGGACATTCTCACTCAGCCTTCACTGACTGTGGCTTGACTCGGGGCCTGACATTAACGGTAGAGGCCTCTTTCCTTTACTGATGACTTTCCACATCTTTGCTGTCTTGCTCCCCATCCTCCACGATCCTCATCCTCCCTGATCCTCATCCTCCCTGCTCCCCATCCTCCCTGATCCTTTTTATCCACTCTTCCTTTCCTTTTTCCCCCAGGGGTGGTAGTCTACTCTTGAACTAGCAGCAATCCTCCTGCCTCTGCCTCCCATGTGCTGCTATCTTGCTTTCCTTTGCATGTGTAGAAAATCGAGAGCTCGGCTGCTTTAATTAGAAGTAATAGGGAAAAGATGGTTACCTAGGGACTTTAGCACGTGGGTGCCTGCTCTCAGGAGGTCTGGTGTGGCCCAGCCTGTCCTTAAACTCTTGATCTCCTGCCTCACCCCTCTCCAGGTGCTGGGGTGACAAGTTTGCACTACCAGGCTGACTTTAGGTTTGGCACACTTAGGAAAAGATATTTTGGTAAAGTTATAATAAATTGTTTACTGTGTGGGTGCAGTAAGCAAGCAATGCACTTTGAATCACATCGATGCAACAGTCGTAGGAATGTTTAAAAGTCTCATTATTTCTACAAACCCGTCTCCCCTCATCCCTTCCCTTAGTCATGCTTATCCCAAATTCAGAACTGGACTCTGGCAGGTGACCTCCGAGGAACACACAAAACACAGCTAGCTGATGATAGTCTTTAAATTTAGATCAAATGACATTGTCTTTGAAGTCTCAAGAGTACTACTTAAGTGTCATGTGGGCTTGCTTTTGAGAGTGTGGCTCTGGGCTAGCATCCTAACACAAAGAGCGGGACCTGGCTGAAAGTGAATGGAAAAGAAAGTTTTACTGGAGTTATTTACTCAGAAGGAGCCTTGACGGGCCATCCCTGTCTCTAGACGGGAACACACAAGGTATACGGGCATCTGTGGAACTTTAAAAGACCTTGGGGGACAGGCTCCTTCCATAACTCATTCCAGAGTTTAAACACCCTCACTTCAGGAAATTCTTCCCTATATTTAACTTACAGCCCCCCTCCTGTGGCTAACACCCACTTCCGCTTTCTTCTGTCTTGGGTCGGGATGGAGAACAGCTGTCTGACATCCTTTGTGCTCAGACAGAGTCTTCGCTCGCCGGCCGCTTTCTCCTCCACCCACGAGCTGAACCAGACTGAAGATGTTCTGTCTAATTTCTCTTTCCTCCTTTGATTATCAAGCAATATCTACTCAATAAAACTTAGAAGCTATAAAAAGTAGCCAGGAAAGACAGAGATGAAGACACTGCGGTGGCAGCCAGTCTTCCCGGCCCCGTGTCAGGACTTGGTCCATCCATTTCCCAGGCCCCGTGTCAGGACTTGGTCCGTCCGTAGCTTGAGTGACAAATGCACGCGTCCTCTGGTAGCCACATTTTAGCAGGGAGAAAGGAAACGGGTAAGTTAATATTTAATGTATTTGATTTAATGCAAATAAAATCCAGATTAGCTAAAATAATACAACATATCCTCATTAGAGTTATTTTTAAAAGATTTACATGTGTGTGTGCCTGAACATTCATATGTGCACCACATGTTCAGGTTCCTATGGAAGCCAGAAGAGGGCGCTAGATCCCCAGAGCTGGAGTTGCAGGCAATTCTAAGCCACAGGAACCAAAGGCAAGAGCAACAAGTGCTCTTAACCCCTGAGCCATCAGTCCAGCCCCTTAGATAGATTAAAAATAAGATATTTTACCTTGCTTTTCTTCACAAGAAGCCTTCTAAGTCTAGCATGCTTACACTTGCCGTATCTCAGATCAACCAACCCAGGAGTATTGAAAGTCCCAGGTACAAGTCACTCAGTACAATGAGAAATCGCAGAGAAGAAGATTGGAGTTCAGGAAACTGGATGCTAGGTTCCTTACATAAGGCCTGGCTCCTCAGCTGGGATGCACACAGACAGCATGTCACCCTTCCTTTCTTTCTAGCCCCCCCCACACACACACATGCGCACGCATACATGCACACATGACTATATTCATGTTCTCACACACATGTGCACGCATACACGCACACATGACTATATTCATGTTCTCATGAGACCCCCACACACACATGCGCACGCATACATGCACACATGACTATATTCATGTTCTCGTTCTCATGTCTGCTTCCTTCCCTTCTCTCCCTGAGTAACATCCTCCCAGGTGCCTCCTCTATCAAAGCTCCCAGCCAGCTTCCTTCTTATGAAAATGTGCATGGCACACACTGTGGTGGTGTGGTTATTCTCTTCTTTGCAGAAAACTTGGTAACAATAGGAACCTGCCGCCGGGGTGTGGTCAGGAGATGGTTCTGATGGGTGTGGCTAGAGAGGAGGTGGCACTTGAGTTGGGTTTTGGAAGGTGGTTGTGCTCAGGTGAGTGGGGAGAAAATTCGCAGAAAAGCCAATTTAAAGGTCGCTGCATTTCAGGCCTCCTCTTCTAACACATGCTAACAAGGACGGGCAGGTGGCCGTCTCCAGAGCTCATAATTACAGGATATTTCAGAAAGGCTTAGTGCTAAGCTCTTTGCTGACCCAAGCCAACATTGACCACTGATCTTTAATCCGTGGATTTAAGCTCAGCTTAGAATGCAATTCCAAGACTGTCAACTTCGGGGCTTCTGTAAAGACCATTCTCTATGCCGCTTGTTCAGTGATTCTCCAGTTAGCGGGTCCTTGTTGGCTGATCCAATACCAGATGCTGTCACTACCCCAGGAACTCGTCCACCGTCTCCCAACACCCCTGGGATCCAGGCAGATGATATTCTCACTACTTAAAATGGGGAAGTTGAGGGTCTGTGGGCGAACTCACTTAAGGATGGCCCAACCTTCAAAACCAAGGTGGGTTAGAGCCCAGCTTTAACCCTCACCTAGCACAGCCTCTCGCTGTGTTCACCATACCGTGTGCACCACACGGGATCGTCCATCTGCTGCTCCAGAAAAGGGATCCTGTCATTACTGTCCACTGCGTCTGCTCGTCCTGCAGACTGCACCCCTGCTGGCATCTGTAAGCTCTTCCTCTTCACCTGGGTCCTAAAACCTAGAGTGCAGAGCTTGCCTTCCCCACACGAGGCCCTGGGTTTGGTCCCAGGTACACCCAAAACAAAAGAATGAGAAACCAGAGTTCTGCTCCCAAAGGTGAAGACTGGGCCCCCTTTTGTCTCACCTTGTTCTTGTAGACATCCGCTGCAGGCTTACTCCAGTGGCCTCCGTCTTCTCTCAGGAGGCACCCTGGGTCCTTCCTGCTTTCCAACTGCAGCTGCAGAGCACATTTTCCCAGATCTGTCACCTGTAACTATAGCCCCAGGAGATCTGGTGCTGTCTTCTGCCTCTGAGGGCCCAAGGCATACACATGGTGCACGGGCATGCATGTACGTACACACAAATACATATACACACACATGCATATGCACATTGGCCTGGCCTACAGCTGGTGAAGAACTCTACTCGTCCTGGAGACCTTGGCCTTTTTTGGGGTCATTTCTCTGTCACAAACTCTTAGCCTGTGTTCACACCCACATGGTACATGTCTGAGGTTTTGCATTTGTGTCTTGGGTTCCATGCATGGCTAGCCCCATAAGAGCAGCAAGTGTGGCTTCCTCTGCTGTTAGATCCCAAGCCTAGTGCTTTGCCTGTGTGTGGAGATGCACGGTGTTTACTGGCGGGGAGTAAATGAACCGTCCGGCTGCGAAGCATGTGTCACACCCCTTTAGTAGTGCGGAGGACCCCATGGGACAGACTCCTCCAGTCCTCCGTCTGCTGTGGAGCAGTGATTCACTGGGGGGCAACTGTGACTCAGGGGGTTCTGCCCAAGTGGTGGTAGATCCATCTGGTTTTCTCTTAAAGTAACATGCAGCTGAATCCCATGGTTACTTTGTGTCAGAGTTTATTAGTAACTTGATGGTAGCTCAGCGCTAGAATATCTTTCAAAGACTTCATCTCACAGTTTCTGTCACTGGCCTCAGGAGCCTCATGCTTCCTTTAGCTTCTTTCCAAGCCTGGTTTTAAATTCTGAGAACACTCTGGGGCCAGGGCTTTAATTTCCCTGCTGGCTTCTTCTGTGACGAGTTCTGTGAGATTGTTGTTCCCCTGGCTTCCCTGGCGAGTGGTAGAGGGTTTTCCCCTCCTCGTTTTCAGTATAAACAGCTTACTATTCCCAGGTCCCAAGTGCTGTCCAGACACTGCACGGGGTCCCCAGCTGTCATTCCTGAACCTCTTCCCATGTTCTCTTGTAGAACGTTACTTGCACGCCACATAAGTGACATCAAGATGGGCCGTGTCTGTTTCTACAGAACCATTTTGTAGTTCCCCATGTCCGCTGCCCGACTGAGATTTCAGTGTGTTATTAATGTGTCCTAATTTCCTAATGTGAACGCTGATGGATGATGGAGCTGGCTTGACCCGTCCAGGACCTCCCCGTGGCCCCATGGATCATCTCTTTGTTTTCCCCAGCCCAGGAGTTCAGCTTTGAGGAGGAGCTTGGGCAGGAGGCTCTGATCTACACTGGGGCTCCTCCCAGTACACCCTGGAGCCTGGTGGCCTCTTGCTGTTTGCCTGTGGGACTCTGTCTTCTCCGGGTGCATCACTGCTCAGTTGAAGCCTTCTGAGGCTCCTTGTTCAGCTCCACCTTTTTACACTGTTTGCTTATTTTCGTCAGACTTTGGCAGGAATCCGTCCACACGGGGCCCAGGGGAACGGTGGCCCCGGGCACACATTTCAGCCCGTGCTTTGGGCCCAAGAGTGTTTCTATTTTTATTTTGTTTGGAGTTTTTTGTTAACATCGGGGCAAAGATTAAGCACTTACTTATCTGGTAATGGTGAGAGGCCCTTAGATCCCTCGCCTGTGGCCAGGAGACCCTGCTTAATACTGTTAACCCCACTCTCTCCTGGGAGATAAGATCTAGCTGTTAAATTTGGCTTCCACTTGATCAGAGAGAGGGAAAGGGGAAAGATAAATCCCACCGCTGGCTAAATTTTGAAAAGAGAATAGTAGTCTAATTTATGGAGGTTGTTTTGTTTTGTTTTAAACTAACTTTATGTCATAATTTCTTAGCTGCCAAAAGACGTAATCCTACCTCAGCTTCGCCTTGGCAACCTGCTTTTGGCGCTGAGCACAGCCCCGTCACTGCTCTGCGTTATTTTAGCAGTAATCTTTAAGAAGGTGAGAAACGATTATTGCTTTTTAGCACAGTTGACATGATATTGGCGCAGAGCGGTGCCTGGAGCTTCAAACAGCCTGATGGCCAAACACCAACCTAAACACCGCTAGGTAGAGCCATGAGGTCAGGCCTGCGAGGGAGAAAAAGAAGAGTGTTATCTAAAAGCACCCCCCCTCTTTCTCCTCTCCTCTCCTCCACTCCCCTCTCCTTCCCTCCTTTTGTCCCCTCCCCTCCTTTCTCTCTCTCTCTCTCTCTCTCTCTCTCTCCCTCTCTCCTCTCTCTCTGTATCCCTATTCCTCTGAGTTGTAGCTGTAGATTTTGGCTGGGATCCTGACGATCAGGATTTAGTGTTTTGACCAGCTGTGATCTGATAATGTCCCTCAGAGGAGACATTTGCAGAGACGGGAAAACTTACCTGCGGCTGAGAGCTGCGCCCTCCCCCACTACTCCACAGCGAGAGCCCCCACACCCACCCCTCAGCCTGCTCTGACAGATAAACATCACTTGGTGAATCTGAAAGGGAATGGGAGGAACTATGTTCAAATGAAACCGGCCCAGCTTCTTGGACTCTCTCGATGTGACAGCTTTTCAGGGTTTTCTCCCCCACCGCGTTCTGTACTGCTTCTGCACGTGATTGGTGTGAGGGTGCCTGGCGGTGCGTGGAGCTCTAGGAAGAAAAGACAGACATGAGCAGGCTCCCCTGAGTCTCACTCCTCTTCGGGGAAGCAGAGCAAACGCAGTCACTTCGGTAGCTGCAGAGATTTTAAGGTCCTGGGAGCCAATACGGACAGGCTTTGGTAAAGCTCAGATTTCTACCCTGTGACCTTGGTCCAGTTCCTAATCTCCTTCCTGTAACCTTCTTAAGTCTATTGGGGGGGGGGGGGGATGCTCTCTGCTTTTGTGACATTGTATCGAGATGTTGGATTATGTCAGGCGTACCACACAGCCCTTCACTAGCTTTATGAGTTAATGGTTTCAGAACCACTGTTTAGCCCTAGCCTGGAACTCACTGATAACGGCCCAGGCTCAGGGGCTGTCCTCCTGCAAAGAGTGCATGGCCAGGGGTGTCAGAGCTCTGGATCTGGGTACCGTGACTGTGAATCACCCACTCAGAGCTGAATTCCCCAAGCCTCTGGGAGGGCCCTCTCTCCAGCCCCTAGTAGTGGTGTTTTGAGGCAGGATCTCATGTCAGTATACAGTTGAGGGTGACCTTAACTCTTGATCCTCCTGCCTCCACCTTCCAAATGCTGGGATTACATGTCTGTGCCGTCATAGCCAGTTGCTCACTGCTATAACTGTTTTCCTGAAGGACCACACTGAGAAGTGTCACAGTGTTACAGGTAGATGCTGAGAATCGCTTCCTGGGCTAATGCTTCCTACCAGAGACCGGGTGAGGGGAAAAGGTGGCGGGACAAGGACAATAGAGCCAAACTCCCAAAGGAGTTTCACAGGCTGTATCACCACAGGGAGGCCATGGGCAGGCTACTAAACTGCTGGCCACCATCTTCTTGATTTAGGTCATGGAAACAGGTCTCCTTTTTACAAAAATCTCTCCATGAGCTAATACATGGAGAAAAAACTATGCTTCAGGGGTTCAGGGACAATTGGAATGTAGACCTCAGAGGTTTCTGGGTCGTTCTTATGGTCCATACGCAGTTGGTAGATCATCTGAATAGGGCATTTTAAGCATTTCTGTTTTATTCAACGGTTTCCTTGCCCCATACTTCAAGAGGGAAGAAACTGCTCATCCCTAGCAGGCAAATTTCATTCCTTGATTCAGTACTTCTCGAACTGTCTTACCTTTGCCTGGATGCCTTGTTTCACTGGTTTTTGTTTTGTTTTTGTTGGGAGTTTCTTGAGACAGAGTATCAAATTTGCTGTGTAGCCTGATCCTTCTGCCTCCACCTCCCAAGGGCTGGGTGACAGGCACGCACTACCACCCCCAGCTTTGCCAAGGATTTTAAGTATGTTACTTTATTTAGTCTTAAGCAAGGTCAGATGATCTATCATGCAAAGGAAAAAACTGCCCCAGTCATGTAACTAATAAATGGGGAACTTGTAACTCCAAATAAAGGGATAATCAAGCCAGACTGGGAGTGGAGTTCAGGCCTTTGAATGTCTTTTCTCCAGAGAAGTCTTTAGGTAGAGCTGCAAAGAGCAGGGATGCTGACTGGGTAGATGAAGGTTCCTGGAATCAGGTAGACAGCAACCACCCTCACCTAGAAAGCGGTAGAAATCCAAACCTAACCCAGCTGTCCTCTTTGACCTTTCAACTCCAAGCCACTTGGCCTCTTGCCCTGCTGATGCTTGACCTTTGAAGTCCTTTCTGTCAAACAGCAAGTGTTTGCTGTTAGGTCATTTAGCTGCCCATGATGTAATTGGGTTGTTGAGAAGTATCTCTCTCTCTCTCTCTCCACTAAACAATGTCCAATAAATCTGCAGTTAGGATAGCTTGGAGCTGTTGTGGGGTTTTGTTTTGTTTTAAATAAATTCTTTATAACTGTAACCTTAAACCCTAGATACAATGTTTCCAGTCTGAACCTATAGCAAGCTAGAAGATTCACTTTCTCAGGGCTCGGGACTAAAGAGAAGCAATAGACTCCGGCAGCCTGAACTTTGGCCTCTGCCCCCAGTAAGGAACACACACACACACACAGGCCCCTGAGCAGGGGCTGGATGTCAGGGAAAGCTACCATGTTTCCTCTACCTCCCTTCCTCCCTTCCATTGGCAACACTGCAGGTTGAACCTAGGGCTTCACTCAAGTTGAACCTGAATATTCCCATCACTGAACTGTATCCTCAAGCCACGTGGTGGTGGTGGTGGTGGTGGTGGTGGTGGTGGTGGTGGTGGTGGTGGTGGTGGTGGTGGTGGTGGTGGTGTGTGAGAGAGAGAGAGAGAGAGAGAGAGAGAGAGAGAGAGAGAGAGAGTTTAAGTGTAGAAATTCTTTTTTAAACACAGCTCATATAATTTACAACTTTCACTTGAGAAGCAAATCGTCAATAGCATTTGAAAATTGGTTCCAATTAGTAAATGTGAATTTCAGCCTCTTCAGTCAGATGAAGTTATCATGAAGCAAGGCTATACACAGACAAAAGGAACCTTTAGTAAAACCTTCAGACCTGAGCATCAGTATTGTTAGTCAATCATTGGCCTTTCTGTTCCTTGACATTTTTGCTTGTATGTATTTACTAGGCAGGTTTCCTAGGTTGGCTGCCCACCCCCCACCCTGTGAATCTCAGAATCGAGCTCAGATCATTGGTCTACGAGATAACCAACAGCTGTTGGTTTCCTAACAGTAAAAGTTTAGAAACATCCTGAAAATGAGGGAATAATTAAATAAATTACATTTCATTCATTAAAGCAGCCTTTTAAGATGCTGCTCGCCCAGAGGTTTTAATAACACATGACAACAGGAAACAGAATTATGCATATACCACAAAATTGTGGTTTTCTTAATTAAACATAAAATTGAAATCTGGAAGAAAAGCATCCAAAATTAATAGTAGTTACTTGATGGGTAATAATATGATAGGGTTTTTTATGTAGTTTATATTTATGTTGTTTTCCTATGAGTATAAATTACTGTAATAATTGAAAATGCATGCATAGTTAATTATAATTTTAATGCCATTATTTAATACCTTAGCTATTCAGAGCTCAGCTTTCTTTAAAATCTAGAATATTGCTAAGATTCTACATGTAGAAACACCCATTCCAAGCAGCTAAAATTAGCATTGCAAAGTTCGCATATAAAGCATATCATGTTTGTGACTTCAGCAATTCAGCACCCAGAGCTCACGCAACAAAATGTCACATGGCCTCCACGTGTGTACTCACGTGCATGCACACTGCACACAGTCCTTAGTAATCAGCTTAGAAGTCCTGCGGCCACAGGAGGAACACAGAGCAGCTCCCGCCCTGTGCCAGTGGCCCTGAAACCCCTGCAGGCTCTTCCGTCTGTCACCACCTAGCAGTTCATATCGGTAGCCTAGTCAGCAAGAAATGCCTTTTTTCTGCATTTTAAAATTATATAAAAGCTCTTAATATTAAAATCTTTCAAGGTTTTTCATCTCACGTAGCTCAACCCTAAGAGGGAAGAGACAAGAGCTCTAGGTAGGTACACCTCCTCGCCGGGTGTCAGGAGTAACTGACAGGGTCCACTGTGTCTCTGAAGCTGACCTTGAACTGATGACCCTCCTGCCTCGGCCACCCTAGTGCTAAGACTGCCCACGTGTCTCATCTGGCCTCATCCCCCTTACCATTTATAAGAGAGCATGTTTTTTATAATTTTCCCGTTTATATCAGACACTCCCGTTTCCTGAGCTCCCATCCAAACCTGAGTGTCACTACGGCTGCCCTGGGAGGCCTTGGAATCTGTCCGAGAGATGAGAGTAAACGGCCAGGCTTTGAGTCTGGGTTACTGAGGAGGCCTCAGCAGTGACATTCGGCCTGGGTTGTGCCTGCCTTAGGACGCAGACAGGGTTAGGAGAATTTGGGATGTGATGATCAGCATGGGCTATGGGACAGGCTGGCCCTGCACAACCCACTCACCGGCCTGCCTTGCTCCTGTGGCAGAGGCACGGGGTTCAGGGGCTAAGATGGATGTCAGGGAAGTATTGCTCCCTTCCCTGTGTAGCTGGTGGGAGGGAAATCATATCTTCCTGTAGTGTAAAACCAAGGAGAGCTGTTGGGGAGTGTAAGCACAGGTGAGGGCCACTGAAATAAATCCCTTTGCCCCAGGTAAGGGTGGTATGTCTGTCAGCAGAGCAGAAAGTGAGGGGCGGTGCCAGAGCCACACACAGGGCTATCAGGGTCCTCACCTTTCACACTCAAGAGCCGTGAAGTGCCCGACTTCTGGTTACACTCAGTGACCTGTCCTACAGCTCTCTGCTCTCCTGGGCATGTCCATGCTGAAGTGACAGCCCGAGGATGCTGGGTCTGTTTAGATGTGCTTACCTGGCCAGCCTGCAGGGTTATTCACAGAGGAAAACAAGGTTGGCCAAAATACAGCTCAGCCGGTCACCGTGGGTTTGACATCATAGTGACGGAAAACCTAGACAGAGGCCAGCAGATTTTGTGTCTTGTCGTAAGAACTAGAAACAGTCATTTGCTGGTCCACTTGCCCAGTTGGTGTGTAGCTCAGGAACCTGTTCTTGTTATGAAGCTCACTGACACCGTGCTGTGGCCAAGTGCGATGTGCCGGGTCTACAGAGAGACACCTCGTGGTGCCATTTCCAGAGAATGAGAGACCATAGCGTAACCCAGAGAATGAGCGGCAGGCAGCTGCAGGCCTGTCTGTGGACACCAGAAGCACCGTAGCTCCCTTCTTCTTCGTCAGAACTTAGCTGACATGTAATTTGAAAATGTTGCCGGAGTCATTGTAAATGCCCTTCTGCAAGTTCGGAAGCTCCCTGGAGGCAGAGCCCTCCCATTTCTGTCTCTCCTGCCGCAGACCTAGATAGGTAGCGGCCAGTTGGCACGTGGTTTCAGTCCTGCCTGGCGGCTGCCCTCTATATGTATGTCCACTCACACGGTCACACTGCGAACCGCAGTCAGCACTCCCTGCAGGCTTTGCTGGCACAGTTGCACCCGTGCCTCGGGCTCTGGCGCTCTACACCGCTAATTGATGGTTACTTATTATTTCGGACTTACTCTACTTGGCAGTGCGTTTGCGAGGCCCGAGTGAAATGATACATGTGAAATTAATTCAGAAACTAAGGTTGTGTGTGGCTGGACAGCGGTTATTATCCCTGGCTCAGAGAAGGCCCTCAAGACCAAGTAGTATGAAGATGTATGTGGTCAGCCTTGTAAAAGAGAAGCCGTTTCCATGGTAATGGGTTCCCTCGATGCTCTCCGTGTGGTTCTCCGTACCGGGAGATAAGTAGTGGATGTTGGAAAGACCATCCATCAGCAGGCTGCCATGGGAAACTCACCCTGCTCGGCCATCGGATAGAACAGAGAGCGCTAGGGCCCAGCACCCTTTGCAGAGATGAGTTTCTCCGCAGAGGCAGTCAGCCCATAGCCTTCAGCTTTTCCCCAACTGACGTGGTTTCTGTCACTTCTCCTACCTTGGGCATTCTTGTCTTAAATACATTGAATAAATCTGTATCCTTGAAGCGTGCTCTGGTGTTTCTTGCTGTAAATCCTATAACAAATACCATCATAGACTGATAATGATCTAATCCTGTTTGGGGATTTGTTTTTGTTTTTTATCTCAAATCTAAAATATGCAGTTACTAATATGCTAAATTATGCCTCTGGTCCTCGAAGATCTAAGCTGAGTTCTAAAGTCACTTCTTCTTTTCACTTGTCTTCTAGCGACAGACATCACACCTCCAGCGCCATCCCTGTTCCAAAGAGGCAGAGCTCCATGTTTGGGGGTGCAGATGTAGGCTTCTCTGGGGGTATCCCTTCACCCGACAAAGGACATCGAAAACGGGCCAGCTCAGAGAATGAGAGACTCCAATACAAAACCCCTCCTCCCAGCTACAATTCGGCACTGACACAGCCTGGGGTGGCTGTGCCCACCTTGGGAGACTCCGGGAGGAATGTCACCCCGCTGTCCTCCTCCTTGGACACGTCCCTGGACTTCTCCAAAGAAAATGAGAAAACAGGAGTAGCTCTGGGTAACAGTGTAAGTGGAGACCATGGAAATTCGGACTGCAGCCAGCAAGGGGAAGCCCTGCCCGGGCACCTGGCTGTGAACGGGACAGCACTGCCCAGTGAGCAGGCTGGCTCTGCCGGTGCCCTGCTGCCAGGCCCCTGCCTCCCGGCACCCTCAGCTGAGCTCTGCTGTGCGGTGGAACAAGCAGAAGAAATCATCGGACTGGAAGCCACAGGCTTCACCTCAGGTGACCAGCTGGAAGCGCTCAGCTGCATCCCCGTGGACAGCGCCGTGGCGGTGGAGTGTGACGAGCAGGTGCTGGGAGAGTTTGAGGAGTTCTCCCGGAGGATCTACGCCCTCAGCGAAAACGTGTCCAGCTTCCGCCGGCCACGCAGGAGTTCCGATAAGTGAGGAGAGGGGGCAGACGGCGGGACCAGGGGGAGAGCCTCCGCCCTCCCCCAGGCCCAAGCTGCACTTGACCTTTTTAGTAATTCTGGACACTGGGGATCACTGGGTACCATGGGGCCAGTCTCTGAGATTTGCTGTCCAGGCCTGGTGGTGGTTTCCAGGTGAGGGTCACTCTCTCGCTGACAGCTCCAGTCATCTTACAGGCATCTGTCTGCGCTTTATTCACACGTGGGTGTTTCCCCCAAAAGGAAGATGATAATACGTATGTAGTAGAATGAACTCTCCTTTAGTTTCTCAAAAGCATTTGTCCTCGCCATTGTTCGTAAAACTTTGCAAAACGGAATATTCAGAAACAGCTTTCTGCAGCTTCCATTTCCTGAGAGGCCCACGGATGGCCCCTTAGGCTGATGAATAAGAAGCAGAGGGGGGTCCTTGTCCAGGACCCTCCGCAGTCAGCCTGCAGACCCCACTGGCCCTGCTTTCTCAAGATGGCTCACGCACCCTGAAAGCTGGGGCAGTAGATTCGCTAGTCCAAACCAGCGGACACGACATTCTGTCCTGTCCAGTGTGCCATGTCCTAATGCAAAACTTTCCCATGGTGGATCCCGGGGGACCCTCAGAAACCTCAAGGTCACCACAGCCAGGGGGCAGCCAGCTTCCTTTGGGGCCAAAGTTTTTATTTGGGCAGATGCCGTGGTCCAAAATTGGGCACACCTCTAGCAATACACTCCCCAGATAAAGACCCCCTAGATGTAAAGCCCAAGTTAACTTAGTACGTTTCAGTCGGCAGGAAGCCATCATACATGACGACGTTACATGGAGTCAGGATGTTCAGTTTGCAGGGGCGAGGCAGCCGAGAGACAGTTGGATCGAGAGACTGGATGAAGCATAGACAATGTGCAATTTCACAATGTTAAATTATGTTTTTGAGATCCATTGTCATTCTGATTCCATTTTCCTGTTGCATTACACATTACACATTATGTACCCACAGACATTGCCTCAGGGTTGCAAGCTCTTAAAGAAAAATTTATCCATATATCCATGTATTGTATAGAATAAAAATTGAATTTGCTTCACTTGACCTGATCTTCCGCCACCCCCAGTTTTGGTTTGGTTTGGTTTGGTTTGGTTTGGTTGAGCTTGGGTTTGGGGGATGGGGGGTCATTTTTCCCCCTCTAAACCTGAATCTCTTCGTGTTTCATCCTGACAAGGCCTGCACCGTAACTAAGCTGATGCTGTTCTTTCATTTGAGTTTGCATGCTGTGAAGAGCGGCCATACTTCCCAGCTGTGTTTATTCCCCAGTAGTGATGTCCCACATAGCTCCTGAACTCGCAAGTCCCTTAATTGTGTCCATATTATAGCTGAGCGTCCCTAGGCCACAGCTTTAGTTGGCAGCTGCACTCCCGGATGGGCTAATTAGTGCCATGATTTCTCTAGACAGCGAACACACAGACTTACTGCACAGCAGACAGCTGTCCAGTCTGAGGAAGTCCATTATTCCACTTGTTGGGGTGAGGCTTCTTCACAGGGTCCTCTCATTGGCTTTAGAGTCAGAGTGGGTGGAGGAGATGCTGTGGGCTCCTGCAGGTAGAGGTGTGGGAAGGTCGGTGAATGACAGGTGATCTGTGACCTCCTAGGGCTGGAATGCACC
Source organism: Microtus oregoni (assembly GCF_018167655.1). NCBI lineage: Eukaryota > Metazoa > Chordata > Mammalia > Rodentia > Cricetidae > Microtus > Microtus oregoni. The sequence continues at coordinate 2,262,332 of NW_024543077.1, read as the reverse complement.
TGAGGTCTCACGCCAGTGCATCTGGGCACAGTCTGTTGCCCTGCCCCTGAGCCTGTAAAGCGGCACAGAGACCATCAGTCTCTGCCCTTCTGAACCTCCTAAGTGTGGACTCTGAAGTGACTTCCTCAGCATGGAGCCGTGCCCTTGCTCTAACCCGATGGGTTCTGCCCATACCTTTAGCAGAACCCGCGCTGCCAGTGATGTCTGCGTCCAAGTGCTGGTCAGCTTGAGGCCAGGGTGAGCATCCTTTGATACTTGCTGTGACCTGGGCAGAGCCTGCAGCAGCTACAGTGTGTTTTACCTTTGTTTAAAGTGGCCAGGGCCAAATTCCCAGATCTCTCCTACTGGTCTTTTAATTAGCCTTGTACATCACTAAAAGTAATAACAAAATTTGCTTATGAGGCAGAAATGGGAACGACAGGTTTGCTGCTACCCTTTTCTGAACGGCGAAGAGCCCCTTCAGCTTTCACGTGGTTGAGACAGTTCTAACTGCCTGTACAGATTACACAATGAATATTTGATTGTGTTTTCTCTCTCCATTTCCCCTTAACCACATTACAAATTACAGAGGTTTATTTTGCCCTCAGAATATTAGTGTTGGAAGATTGTACCCAGCTGTACTTTTTAGCAGTTCTAATGGCAGCCATTTATCCTGACCTAACTTGTTATTTAAATAAGTTTTAAACCACCACCAATAATGAATGGCATGTGAAGCCGGTCTGTTGGTAATTGGAGGGAAACTCAGCATCTGTATTTATAAAATAAAATGGGAGTAGTATTTACCCTGAAAGTTAAAAGTATATGTGATTTCTCCCGTTTTGAATTTCATACCGAAGCTGAGTTAACTCCGAAAACCTGTTCTTAGGCAATCAGCCAGTTGCTCATTGGTTCTCAAACCCACCCTGCACTCGTGCGTGGCACTGAGCTAAACAAAGCGAACAAGGATTGCTGAGTTCTCATCTCTGCCGCATCCTCCAGTCGAGAGTTACAATTCCCTGTGGTGACTGATGGAGATGCGGTCCAGGTTAGAGCTCACGTTATAGATGCAGGCAGGGCACAAGGCGGGCGGAAGTCCAGAGGCGCTTGGAAAACACTCAGCATGGATGGATCTGTTCTCTTTCTCACCATCGTGACAAAAGCCACTGAAGGGAGAAGGGTTACTCTGGCTCCCGGTTCCAGCCCACGGCCACCATGGCAGAGACGCCATTGCTGCAGGCACTAGCGGTAGCTGGTCATGTGACTCCACAATCAGAAAGCAGGGCAGTGTCAATGCTGGACTTGTTTTATTCAGTGAATTGGTGCCACCCACAGCTGGTGGGGCCCCTACCTAGTTAACCTAACCTAGATGACCCCTCGCGGGCGTGGCCCACAGCCTGACCCCTGTGGGACAAGATAGCATGCCAAGTTGACAGTATCTGTCACTCCAGACAGATCCATCGGGCCATGGCAAAGTCCCTGCCCAGGTGGTTAAAGCAGAAGCACAAGTCCCTAGAACTTAGAAATTGGCGGGCAGCCTGCCTCTGAACAAGGTTTGTAGACACTAGAACAGTCACTACCCTGCCATCTAGTTAAAGTCCTTCAAACAAGGTCTTATTTTAAACATACAAAAATTAGTACTGACTTTTTCAAAATTGTCTCGTGAACTGGGGAGATGGTGGTGGACGCAGGATGGGGACTGAGTTTAAGCCTCAGAACCTGTCAGAAAACCAGAGGTGCGTTTGTGCCAGCACTGGGGAGGCAGGCAGGGCTCCTGGTCCAAAGCCAGTGGAAGACACTGCCCCAAAAAAGCAAGGTGGATGGGCTGGCAAGATGGCTCAGGGGGGTCAAAGCACTTGCTGCACCTGCCTGGTGACCTGAACTCGATCCCTGGTTCCCACGATAGGAAACCAACCCCTGAAAGCTGCTCTCTGACTTCTCATGCATGTGGCGTGATATTCAAGGACCTGTGGTCACGCACACACATCACACACTCTGCATAGATCTGGTTGCAAAGAGCAGACAGCCTGGGATGGGCCTGATTTGGGGGAGTACCCCGAGGGTGTCTGAGAACTGCATGGGAGGAGTACCCCAAAGGTGTCTGCCGACTCCATAGGCTTTGTGAGAAACCTGTCTCAAGAAGATAGAGAGCATAAGGAAGTCACCTGATGCCAACTCCTGGCTTTCAACATTCAGAGACACTGGCAGGTATATCTTGCACACAGGCACACAGACATGCACCACACACACACACACACACACACATATACACACCACATGCACTCATACACATACACACACCACACACATATACACCACATACCACACACACACTCAGCACACCCTGAGCTCCCAGGAAGCAAGTCCCTTATGTAAAAGTTCAGGTAAGAAAACCTGATAGATCTGGAGAGGAAGGCTGGGTCCCCAGGTCACAGACGAGGCCCAGGAAAGCTGGCTTTAACCAAGTTCACAGAACTCAAATGACACAGCTAGGACTCCAAACCAGAAACTGTGGGGCCTTTCCCTTCCTCAGAGCTGGAGCCACAGCCCCATTCATCCATCCATCCATCCATCCATCCAGTCATTCATTCAACTGTGGGGCCTTTCCCTTCCTCAGAGCTGGAGCCACAGCCCCATCCATCCATCCATCCATCCATCCATCCAGTCATTCATTCAACTGTGGGGCCTTTCTCTTCCTCAGAGCTGGAGCCACAGCCCCATCCATCCATCCATCCATCCATCCATCCATCCATCCAGTCATTCATTCAGGGCTGGTTGGGTGCCCTCTGTTGGTCTGGCCCTGAGCAAATGACCAAACATCCCTTAGAGTGTCACTGTGATATGGATTCTTTATCAGCTCTGGTAGCCTGGGGACTCAGAGCCCAGGCCAGCAACGCCTGACTCCACGCTGTGAGGAAGAAGGAAAGTGAAGTGAGTGAGGCTGAGAGGTATTTATCACGGAAAAACCGGAACTCCAGGGCGAGAGAAGGTACCCCAGCAGGAGCCCACCTTCTTGCTTCTGCAGGGCTCAGGCATCTCCTCCCTGGTTCAGTTCCCCAGGCCTCACCCACTCAGCCCAGGTACAAGGTTTCTGGCAAGAACCCCTCTGTTCTGCCTGCCCATGGCAGACTCCCTTGGGTGGCTGGTGCTGCCTCTCTTCCATGGGGAGTGGAGGTGGGGTTCTGTGCTTTTCCCTCACCAAGGCCCTCAGGCCCTTGTGGCCACTTCCTAGTCTCCCATGGCCTCACAGCTGTGTGTGCTGACCCTTGGCTTACGTGCTGGGCAGGGTCTCCCACAGGGGCTTGCATATTTCTCCTGGACAAGCAGGTCCCTGGTTAGAAGGGGACAAGGACATGGAAGGAAGGTGGCTTCAGACTCCACCAGTCCTTTGACTCTGGGGTCCAGCTTCACTTTCAAACTGCAGCTGTGCAAACTTCGGCTTCCTCTTCAGAGGTGAGAACATTTTCCTAGCTCCCTAACAGCCTCTCTTCCCCTTCCCTCCCCTCCCCTCCTCCACTCTCCTCCCCTCCCAACTCCTCTCCTCTCTCCTCCCCTCCCCCCCTCTGTTGGGAGCAGTGAGACCCCAGATCCTGAATTTCTTGTAATCCCCTGATCTGAGTGCCTACAGCTGCTCTGAGCACGAGACCTTCAGGAGTTCCTGATGGCAGGAGAGTGGTTTCTGGTGGGTTTGGCTGGGGTGTGGCTATCTCTCCTCTCCTCTCTCCTCTCCTCCCCTCCCCACCTCCTCTTCTCTCCTCTCCTCTCTCCTCTCCTCCCCTCCCCCCTCCTCTTCTCTCCTCTCCTCTCTCCTCCCCCCCTCTGTCCTTTCCTCTCTTTTCCTCTCCATTTTCTCCCCTCCACACAAAGAAAATGGGGAAGAGAGGAGAGGAGAGAAGAGGAAGGGGGAGGGGAGGGGAAGAGAGGAGAGAGGAAAGGAGAGGAGGGGTACCGCACACCGCGCCCCCGTGTCTGCTAGACCCCCGTGTCGCTAGAGCTTCGGGAGCTTCGGGAAAGGGAGCTGGAGGTTAAAATACACAGACACACAGAGACAGCGACACGGGTCATCCTTGAATTCCCCGAGAATGCCCCCTTTATTGTGTTCAGGGGCAGATTATATAGAGATCCCACATCCCTTTCTTGTTCCACGAAGCGGGGCCTTTCAGTGCACACTTGGCTTTGGAGACCCTCTAGCGCCTCAATTCCCGGGATTGTTCTTCACTTGGCCCTGGGGTGGCTCTCACTGCCACAACAGGGACAAAGCAGGGGCCCGACACAAGCCACAGGCCACGGGCCACGGGATGAAACATTCCTGTTGGGTGAAGTAGGAATGATGTCAGGGCTGCCGCCCAAACAATGGAATCCTGGAGTTCAAAGGAGAAGACGCTGCCCCTGGCGCCTGGTGCGCCTGCGTGGGCTGCGGAAGGCTGATGCGCCCCCAGCCGAGAGGATGCCAGAGTCACGCGAAGGAGGAAGGTTTGGTTTCAGTAAAACATCACCCAGCACATTACGTTAGTATTGTTGATATGACTTTAATTGCGGTATTACTCCTGTGTGGTTTAATTTATGAGCCTGCTTGGCTTTTTATAGTTGTAGAAGAGTTATACACTTTAGTTTGTATTTATTTAGGATTTTTAAAAAAATAATGCGTGAGAGTGAAAATGAGGCACGGCCCAGTAATACAGAACAGCCCCTCCTTGCAAATGCCGCCTCGCCCCCACCTCCTAGCCAGAGGGAAAGGCCAGCAGCCTGGACCTGCTTTGGGTCTAGATCCTTGGGTGCCTTCTGGGTAGACCCTGCCTGGCAGACCCTCTCCCCTCGCAATTGTCTCTCCCCTCGCAATTGTCATCACAGACATCACCCTGGGGACACCCCCAGCACACACAGCACACATCTGGGGAGGATCAAGCAGAAGGAAAGGGGCTTCAAATCCCGCTGATGTTCTCAGCGGAGCCAGGCAGGCAGCCTTGTGCCAAGAGAGGCTCTGCCTCACTTCACTTGGCCCGTTCCCAGCTGCCCCCTCTGTTTCTGGCTTTAGTGCGTGCCAGGTCCCCGGAAGAGTGGTAAAGAAAAGGATGTAGTCCTGGCATCCTCTTATTTAGGCAATATGGCAAACAAAAATAACTTTTCAGCCTTAGGGGTGGACAGGAGATTTTCAGTCTTAAAAGAATCGCGGCGCGGGGATATGGCTCAGTGGCAAAGCGTTCGCTGTCTGGCACGAACGGAGCTTGGACTTCGTCCACCAGCAGCACCGCCAAAACCAAGCCCGGAGTCTGTGCTTTACTTGTGGATTGTGGCGTGACACTTGCTAGTGACCCTGTACTTGGTGTCGCTGTGGTTGGAAACCTTCGGAGGGTCTTAAGCAGTGACCATGACTCACCCGAGGATGTATTTTAAAAAGACCATCATGGGAAAGCCATCTTCATTGAGGTGGGCTGTAGCTATTCCAGGGACCCCTTGGTACACGTCAGTTATAAAACAGGGATAAATATTTTTAATACAAATTATTGAAAGACTGAAATATTTTAAAATATAGAAGTCAAGGAAAGTCTGTTCTTGGAAATCTGTTACTAAAAGGTAACCCCCTCCCCACGCCTGGAGTAAGTGGAAAAGTACAGCCCTTACCCTTTAGGGTGTGGAAGGGGGACTGAGGGGGGGGGATGAGAGAACCGATTTAGGCCTAAGACCCAAATCCTCAGCCAAATGTGAAGGGCCGGATGACAAAAACAGGCACCTGAGCAGCCACCTTGAGGCGGTGTGGCCTAGACTGGGGAACAAAGAAGCCGGTTGCCTCTTTGCTAAAGTCAGTGAGTTTCCCACCCTGTGTGCCCTGTGTTCGGCTCTAGGAGCAAGGGTCAGAGGGCAGGGAAGCCAGGTTGGGAACAGCAGGTGATGCGGGAGAGTGTGCTCAGGATCAAGGGGGCCCTGGAGATGTGAGCCCCAGATTCTGAACATAAATTTCCCAAGCCCTGGGTGGACAACCGAATTCCAGGGGTTCAGGGAGACTCTAGAGAGCCACACCAGAGCAGTGGGCACTGAAGTCATAGGCCAGTCACTGCTGTTGCTCCGGAGACCGGGACTGTGGCCTGAGTCTCTCCATACCCGTCATCAGCACACGAAAGGAGGGAGAGGAAATGGGGAGGAGAGAGAAAAGGAAGCGGGAGGACTATTACAATATCTAGAACTCAAACTGGAAAGAAATAGGAAAAACAAGAGGCGCTGCCCTAGACCAGACATACATGTTGAACTTGACAATAAAGACATCAGAAAAGGTTTACAAACATGATACAAAGAAAAATATGTCTAGAGACATAAAGGAGGGAGTAATTGTATTGACTGAAGAAAAAGGAATTCTCAACAAAACGACATGAACACGTATATGTCCATGAAAGCAGAATGGAAATTATATTCTTTTTTAAAACAAAATATTTATTTATTATGTATACAATATTCTGTCCGTGTGTATGTCTTCAGGCCAGAAGAGGGCATCAGACCTCATTACAGATGGTTGTGAGCCACCATGTGGTTGCTGGGAGTTGAACTCAGGACCTTTGGAAGAGCAGGCAATGCTCTTAACCACTAAGCCATCTCTCCAGCCCTGGAATGGAAACTATAAAGATGTTAAAAGTAACTGAATTGAAAAGTCCTCAATTAGGATAAACAGTAAAATACAGAAGGCAGAAAAATATAGATGGGGACATTGAAGACAGGTCAGCACTGATACTGTGTAACTGAACGCAAACAGAGCCCTGGACACCAGAAACAGGTCAGCACCAATACTGTGTAACTGATGGAGGAAGGTCATTGGCTAATAAAGGCACTGCCCTGGCCCATTTTATTGGTTAGAGGATAGGTGGGAGGAGAAAACAGGACAGAACACTGGGAGGAAGAGGAAGTGAGGTCAGAGTCTCGACAGCTTTCCTCTCAGGAGCAGACGCCTAAGAGAGACGCCATGTCCCGCTCCCGGCATGAAGCTCCGACCCAGGATGGACTAGGCTAGAATCTTCCCAGTAAGACCGGTTCTCACAGATTATTAGAGATGGGTTGATCGGGATGTGAGAATTAGCCAGTAAGGGCTAGGGCTAAAGGGCCAAGCAGTGATTAAAAGAATACAGTGTCTGTGTAATTATTTTGGGCATAAGCTAGCCGGGCAGTGCTGAGAACGCAGCCCTGCCGCCCTTATTACTTCATATGGCGCCCAACGTGGGGCTCGAACCCACGACCCTGAGATTAAGAGTCTCATGCTCTACCGACTTATTATAAGCCCTGCCGCCCTTATTACAAGACGCAAACAGAGCCCTGGACACCAGAGACAAGTCAGCACCGATACTATGTAATCAGATGCAAACAGAACCCTGGACACCAGAAGATAGTATCAGAAGTTGCAAAGTGAGTGTAATTGGAGAGGCAGTGCAGAGGTAAGGGCAGAAAAGGCTGTTTTCACACAGGCCCAAAGCTTCCTAAAGCTATTTTCAAAAAGGCAGACTTGAAAAACTAAGAACCCAGCACATATTAATCAGGATAAACAGAAAGAAAACCGAGCCAAACTGATAAAAGATAAAGATAGCGAGACATCTTGACAGCAGCCATTAACAAAAGGAGCCTGATGCTGCGGTAGGTGGTACAGTGAAAACCCAAGGCTTGTGTCTCCAAAAAGGGGAACCACAAGATGTTGGGCCACACCCAATGTGCTGAGAATATTCTGCAGGATAAAAAACAAACAAAAAACCCCAAAACTAAAGGAGGCTCTTGAGGTTGAAAGACTGAAGATTTAAAAAGGCCTGGGACTAATGTCATTAGGCACCAGCTTAAGACAATGCCTCTGTGTTCCTATGCAAGCAAGTGCGCATGTGTGTGCATGTATGTGTAGATGTGTGTGCGTGTATGTGCAGATGTATATGTGCATGCGTGCATGCATCCACACAGCTTGACAATCTGCATGTGGGAATATTGGATGTTGATAACACCAAGAACTGGGAAGAAATGGAAGCCCATTACTGCAACGTCCCTAGATGTTACCTAACACAATTCACTGCCTCTAATAAAATATACTTCTATGTGCATATAACATGCATATAAATATTTTAAGGACACACATTGTAACCTCTGCGGAGAGGCAGAGGGTCTGAATCTGGAGGCCAGCCTGGGCTTCCTGGAGAGACCCATCTTCAGTCACATCAACAGTTGTGATCATACCCCAGCAAGTGGAGGATGTGTTCCAGTCCAAAGGCAGAGGTAGAGAGGACTAACACAAGCAAGAGCTAGTTCTAGAACAACAGACACACGTTTTCAGTGGACACGGTTTGTTCTGTATGGACTAACCTCCATAAAACCCTCAATACAATTTTGGTGTTTGTTTTTTAGGAAAATACAAGCCAGATGTGGTGGCATTCACCTGCAATCGCAGTGCTTGGGAAGTGGAAACAGGAGGATCAGGAGTTCAATTGGGCACGTAGCAAAATTCAAGACAAGTGTGGGCTACGTGAGACCTTAACTCAAATAATATGAAAAACTAAGGAGGAGTAAGGAAAGGGGAGAGTAGGTGGGGGATACTGAGGTGGAGTAGACAGGGAGCTATCATGGGCCAGTTCCTTAGACAGGGAAGGAGACAAGTAGGGCCTGGAGAGCAGAGGGGAAGTGGGGTGCACGCACCTGTGAGCTCAGGGTAGCCTTACAGCAGTCTTGCTCATAGCTCTGGGCAGCCCACTAGGGAAAGCTGTTTCTCTGGCCTGGGTGGAGGGAGACCCAGCATTGCAAGCTCCCCAAAACACTAAACAGTTCATTCAGGTGGGCAGGTCAACCACCTGACCAAGGACCACCCCTCAGGAAGGTGGGTCTGCTGTAAGCCACGCTGAAGAGAAGAGATGAGATCAATGAGATACTGGACCTTTCCTTCCCAGAATTCTGCCCACGGTGTCATCTCTCGAGAGAGCTGGTGCCGGCTTCTCTGGGCCAGAACTCAGAAAGACTAGCTTTCCTTTTTTCTTTCTGATGCTCACTGGGGCCAAAGTCCGCTTTCTCTGGTGCTCTGCTCCGTCCTTGCTCTAAAGCTCTCCTCCCTACCATATGACTGCTTGTCTGCCATGTGGCTATCCTCCAGGCTGGCTTAATTCAAATTGTATGGTCTTTTCTCTTTCTCTTTTCCTTCCTCCTCCTCTGGGCAGCTGTCAAGACTCGCGGCTTGCCCCACTGGAGCTTGTCTTCTAGACGCTAATAAAATTGTCCTCAAGCTTCCTTTTGGAGGGCATTTTTAAATTATTTTACTAACAAGACTCAAGACCCCAAAAGGGGACCCAGATTTCCCTGGGAAAATGTGGTGTCTCTGCCAACACTACCCAGAATTTCCAGTAACACTGACAGCCGCTTAGAGGTGCAGACAGCAGTTCCTGGGAGAGACTGTTGGTGGATGATGGGATTCAGAGATGCAGTTCAAACTGAGCCACGAGCATCCTTCAGAGATGAGCAGAAGATGGGATAGAAGGACCCCCAGGGGGCCAAGAAGGAATGACCTGAGAGCCGGGAGCTGAAAAGTCTTGAGAAAAGGGTAGAGCCACCCATTGTTCTAACTACTTAGGGAGGCCAAGGCAAAAGGATTACCTGCACCTAGGAGTTCAAGACCAGCCTGGGCAACATAGCAAGCCATACCTCAAAGGGAAAAGAAGGATATTCTCTTGAGAAAAGGGATCGCTAACAATGAAGACTCAGATCAGAGGACTAGGTCTAAATGTCTAGTCAGGGGATGGCAGGCAGAGAAATTGGGAAATGTGACTTGAGCCTGAGCCACCATTGGCCAGGCATGCTCACAGGAGGCCAGCAGTTAGAAAATGTCCCTGTGCCCAGCCTCAGTGACCACCCTCTGCGGTGTAGTCGTTGGGTACCAACCAAAGAGCTCATGAGTGGGCAGCTACCCTCTCTGTGTGGGAGTTTCAGAGCTCTTGAGTAGAAGTGGAGAGTAGGGACCCTCAGAGATCAGCAGAGTGTGGGGCGTGAAGGACGAACAGGAGTTCAGTTTGCCTTCGATAAGTTGTCCTGCATGACCCAGGATGCACTCAGGAGCTGGATGGGAAGAAGTCTCAAGAGGCAAAGTTGGTTCCTCACAAGCTTTCTCTCACCCTGAGAGGGGCTGAGCACAGAGGGTAGGCAATGCTGGCTGAAGCTGAACAAGACTGGATGAGAGTCTGCTGGTCCTACCCTCCCCACCTAGAGACACTCACTGCAGCCTTGCTGGGCTCATTTCCTCCAGACTGTCCGCCCAGGGGGACTTCATGGCCACGTGCAATCCAGCTGCAGAGGCCTAGGGCAGCACATCTGCTCCCTCGGAGGCCCTGCTCTCCCGGCCCCTCCCTGCCTCAGGACTGCCGGCGGAAGTGCTCCCCCAGCACAGGGAGGCCTGAGAGGGGAGGTGTACAGGCTGATACAGGGAGGTGTGAGGCCGTGGAAAGCACACAGACAGAGGCTTCCAGAAGACAGCCAAGCCTAGGGCTGCCTGGGCTGAGGGCCTCCATGGCAACGCTCACAAAATCTGCTGCCAGAGAAAGTTCTGTAGGTCCAAGTAAGCAAGGCTGGGTAGGCATCCTCTTGGGTTGACCAGGGCAGTAGAGTTTGTGAGGCCCTACCATATACAATGTGGAGTGCCCTTGTCGAGGAAGAATGTGCCCACTGTTCATCTATGGCAGAGACACTGTGTCAGGACAATGTCAGGATGCCCAGGAACGGATTCTAGAGGCCGCTTAAGAGATAAGATTTGTTATCTGTAGAACTGTTATATCAACAACACAAGAATCCAGCGAATGACTTCCTATTAACCCTGATGCTAGGTCTGTGGTGGAGGACAGTTCCAAACTGAGCTCACACCCAAAAGAACAAATCTTCCCCTTGGAGTTGACTCAGTCAGATGGTGGACATTTTGACTCTCTCCAGTTCAGGCATCGTGAGCACACCACAGACCACCTGTGGCCACCACCAGCCAGGATCTGGAGGACATGCTTGATGCTTCAAGATGGGAATCTACAAGCTCAAACTCAAAGGGGGGATATTCATGAACCGTTCCTCACCATTGTGGGCAACCATGACAGACCTGGACATGCAAGTAACTATAGCCACATTAATGTATCTTCTGACCCCAGACAGCTATACTATGCTTCTCCTCACTGGGCCCCAAAGCTGTAATGGCTTCCCCAGAGGATGGGATCAGAAGCAATCTGGAAGAAGGTATTATTCTGTAGTTTCCTGAGACCTAATCATGGAAACCCACTGCTAATACCCACCCTGTCCCTCTGTCTGGAAAGGCATCCCCTGGTGTGAGGGGCCTGAAGCACAAGGCCATTGGCTGCTGAGGAAAGTCGCTGAAGGCCTCCACCAACTCAGCTTCTCCCTGCCCCCAGCTGCTCTCTGCTCAGCTTCTCCCTACCCCCAGCTGCTCCCTGCTTGGCACCCTCCAGGGCTCCCCCATTGCCTTCAAGTGGAAACAGGCACTTGCGGGGGCTTTAGCTGTCACCAGCAACTTCCTTAGCCCCCCCCCCCCCAGTTTGCTGAGCTGTTTATGGAAACAAAGCTGGGAAGTCAATAGACAAACTTCAGACACAGCAGGGAGGATGGGCCTGGAGAGTGCCTGTGGGTGCTCACAGGCACAGGACATTCACCAGAGCTATGGGGCCTGTAGGTGGGGCAGTCCTGATGCTGAGAACCATCGGGGGTGCCAGAGCCAAGCCTCTTCTCCTGAGAAAGCCTTATTTAGAGGCTTCCTGTGGGGGCAGGGGGAAGTACCATCCTTAGGTATCACAAAAATCCCCACCTCTAAGCTGCTGCAAGGCGACAAATAGAGAAGGCACCAGGTCAGGGCCACGCTCTCTGCTCCCGGCCAGACCTCAGTCTCCCTAGCAATAAAGGGCAGGAGCAGGCAGGGTGAACCTAATGCGCTCATCCCATTCTCCTGCCTCCATTCCGTTCTCTCCCTCCAGACTTCCATTCCCGCAGGCAGAGAAGGTGTCCTGTGGCCAGTGTCTCCACAGGGTAGATTCCAGGCAGTCTCCCTGCGGAGGCTCCCACTCACTGGCCCAGGTCACACACACACCACGGCTGTCTTCTTGGAGGAGAGGATTTACACGGGAAGATCCCCAGTGTGCTGCGTGGGCCCAGGCAGCCCACCTGGCCCCTTCTCCTACTTCATTTGTATTCTGCACAGCATCCGGAAGCTGGAGGAGGATGAACGTTTCTCTCTTTTTCTTTGGCTCTCAATACACCCACATCCTCTGAGGTGCATCTCAACGCCTCACTCTACAAATGAGGAAACCCTGGCTGAGAGGAAGGGGTGCATAGTCAAAGACCCCAGGTGGTGAAAACGCTTTCCCATACCTTGTAGGGAGCCAGGGAGCCTGGAGGGGCTTGGGGTCTGGCAGGGAACCCAAAGTCTGAGTGTGTGCTTAGGGGTTGATGAGCCTGGAAACATGCTAGACACTATGGCTCCCAGGGCAAGGGAACTTTTCCTTGCGCAGAGATTGGGAGCAACATGACCCCCCCACTCTCTATGAGGGGTGGTGAAGCAAATTGAGCTGGGACGAGAACCTGCAGACAGGACCGGCTCCCTCAGGCACCGAGCATGCCCAGACCCTTGGCATGGTCAAGCCTTGTTGTCACAGCCTGCACACAGAACCTGGATAGGGTCAGGTAGACCAGATACCCACATCCTGGTTCTGACTGTGTTTTGGTCATCTGTGCCTATCCTCCCTGGGTTCCTATGCACCATCACCAATTATGGCAGGCTGATGGTGCCTGGGCCTTTGGACCAGAGGTCACACTGGCTCCGGGAGGCTGCCTGGTGCTGAGACCTTTCTTGTTTCCTCATCTGCCACAGGGGACACAAGACCCTATGGGGGGGGGTGTCCTTGAGGCCCCTTTGTAAACAGTGAGATTTGGGTTTCAGGAGGGTCTCTGTGGATTGAGTGAATGGATCTCTTTCTCTCCTCTGGGGATCTAGTCTCCCTCATGCTTGGATTGCAGCCTCTACCATCCAACCATCCATCCATCCATCCGTCCATCCAATACATCTACCCACCTAATTATCTGTCTGTCCACCCCCACCCACTCACCCACCCATCCACCCACTTACCCATCCATCTGTCCATTCACCCATCCAACCAACCATCCATCTATCCATCTATCCAATCCATCTACCCACCTAACCACCTGTCTGTTCCCCCACCCATCCATTCATCTATGCATTTACCCAGCAGCTGCCAAGCCCTGCCCCCGGAGCTGCCACTAAAGCAGGAACGGCACCACCCAGGGCAGGCCCTGGAAGCCCTGAGATATGACTGTGGTCTCTTGCATTCCATTTCCAAGACGTAGAAACAGACTCAAAAAGGCACCAGAGAGAGGGAAAACCGTGTGAGTGACATCCGAACTCCAGCCTCCTGTTGCTCCTCTCCTGACCTGGTTGTCTCTGTTCTGTCCTGCCTGCCACCTCACAGGCCAGGCGACTGGCCTCTGCTGCCCCTCTGTCCCAGGCTGAGTGAGGGTACTGGGAGACCATCCGCTGCTCCCTGGCTCTGTGATATTATCTCTGGCTCACGCCCAGCCCAGAGCAGGATACAGCTTTCAACACCTCCCTCCCCTCAGACCCATGCGGGTTGTCAGAGTTTCTCATGCAAGGATCAAGGGGCCCCTAGGTAGAGGGTCCCCCAACTGAGCCTCCTCCCCCCAGACGATCACAGGCCCTGAAGTGGGAGAGGGCTGAGCAGTGCATGAGAATGAGGGGGTTGCATGGCCACTCACCCGAAGCTCCCTTCCCTGCTCCCCTCCGTCCATAATCTCAGATGTCTGTTCAAGGAATTCTCCGTCCCGTTCCGTCAGTGATTTATTTAGACTCCGCTCATCTCACTGCCTGGCGGGTGACAGACCCCACTCTCCCATCCCCGCCCCAGAGCCCAGGGCCTTTTCATCTCCAGCAGGCAGCTCTGGCCTTGCTCCAGTCCAGCTAGATGGGAGGGGCACTGGGGCCTGCAGCATTTCAAGGAACCCCAAAGTCCCACACCCAAGCACCCTGGCAGGCCTTGGTGCTCTGTGAATCGTCCTCAGTCCGACTGGGGGAAGGGTTGGGGCTAGTAAGGAGAGGTGGCATTCTGACTCCTTACTGAGCTGATGACTTTGAGGGACCAAGAGAAAGAGGGCTCCACTCAGCCCCCATGGGTGCTGAACTCACTTGACTCAAGCCCAGGGTTTTACACACACACACACACACACACACACACACACACACACACACACACGCATGAGCATACGGCAGGGGACTCGAAAGTCCCCAGCATAACAGGTAGGAGGTCAGTCGCAGGCAGAAGTTCTATCTTCCTCCCACTCCTGCCCAGATCATCGAAGCAGCAGGATGTGATCTGCCCCACTGAAAAAGGTACTGAGCCACATGGCTAACATAGATAACAACAAGAGCTAATAAGTAGCCTGAGCTAATGGGCCAATCAGCTTTATAACTTATAGAAATCTCTGTTTGATTTTCTTTGGGGCTTGCCGGCTGTGGGGTGCTGGGCGGGACAGAAACCCCAACAAACAGGCCTGGCTCATGTTACAGTAGGCCAGTTTGTAGCCCTGGTTCTGGTGTTGGTGGTTGCTGGGATGGTCAGCCCACCGGCTCTCCCTCATCCTCACCACCAGGGTGAGCTCCCCAGCACCACCGGGCTAGCTCACATCCTTGGATCACAGCATCAGGGCCAGCTCTCCCACCTGCCACAGGTGGTGAGTCGCAGGGGTGAGCATCTTCCCCTCAGTTACACCACCATATGGCAGATGAGAGGTGGGACCAGTCACATTCTCAGGGCTGGCTCGTCTGCACCCCTGTCAATAGGCTCCATTCCTCTGTGCTGCCCAGGTGAGGTGCAGGGCCTGATCTCCTTAGTGCTGCAGTTGAGGGGCAGGGTCAGCTCTGCCACCTGCCGCAGGTAGGAAGGGGAGGAGGGCATCTTTCTCTCACTCACACCACATGGCAGGCCAGGGGGGCAGGACCACTTCTCCAGCAGCAGCCCAAGCCACGACATCACCATGGCCCTAGGTGGCAAGCCCACTCCACTGCCTTCTCCTCTTTAGATGTGTGTATCTTCACAGGACAGGAACCATTCTGTCTGTCTCTCTCTCTCTTCCACACCTCACCCTATAAATAGAGGCTGACTGCCTGGTGCCACAAGGTGCTGCTGACCCCCAGTTTTAAAAGTCTTTTGTGGGTGTTGTTTATGTCATGCATGGGTGGACATGCACCTGCAGGTATTGCGTTGGGCATGTGCCACACACTAGTGTTCAGAGGACAATCTGAGCAATAGGCCTCGCCTTCCACCCTGTTTGAGGCAGGGTTTTGTGGCTACTATGTCAGCCACTAGCAGGTGTCTGGGTATTCTCCCGGCTGCCTCCCCTCTCCCAGCAAGGGTGCTGAGGAGAGATCCAAGAGCTATTGCATACTGCACCACGGATCCAGGGATCTGAGCTCAGGTCATGATTGTGTGGCAAGTATTTCACCCACAGAGCCATCTCCATCCCTGGTGCCCGTATCTCTAAGGTTGCTATGACTACAAGTTCATCTCCAGGAATTCCATCCACCCAGGGTAGGGGGTACTAGCAGGAGTCCCCTCCATGCAAGAGACTGGCGTGGCAGGAGCCAGGTGTGTGTGCACGGGATGCACAGTTCAGGCTGACTGCTTACAAGAACCACGGGGCAGAGAACTTCAGAAGATGATGAGGGGACATCAGGTTCCTGTTTTTCCAAGTCTGGCTCAGGAAGAGTCTCCTAGTCCCCAGCCTGGGTTCTGTGGACATCCGGAGGACACATGGCCAGCGGCTCCAGGGAGCGGGAATGACGTCATGTGTCCCACCTCCCTGGAGCTCATCAAGTCAGGCAGAGTTGTACATGTCCCAGAGGCCCCTAGGGCCTGCCTGGCCATGTGTTAGCCCTCGAGAGCTCAAATGCAGTGTGGATAAGTCAAGTGGGAATTCAAGAGAAGCGGGGGTGTGAGAGTGTGGGAAGATGGGGCAGGTGGACAACAGGCAAGTCAGACTCCTTGTGTGTGCATGCATGCATGGGTGTAAGTCTTTGTGTATGTGTGCATGTGTATGTGTGTGTATGTACTTGTGTGTACATGCATGTGTGCATGTTTGTGTATGTGTGCATGTGTATGGGCACGTGTGTGTATTGTGTTTGTGTGTGCATGTGTGTTCCTGTGTATGTGATGTGCATGCGTGTATATGTACTTGTGTACATGTGTGTTTGTGTGCATGTGTGTTCCTGTGTAATGTGATGTGCATGTGTGTATATGTACTTGTGCACATGTGTGTTTGCGTGCATGTATGTTTATGTGTAATGTGATGTGTGTGTATATGTACTTGTGTACATGTGTGTGTTTGTGTGCATGTGTGTGCATGGTGTTTATGTGTATGTGATGTGCATGTGTGCACGTGTGTGGATGTGTGTGTGCAGGGCACTCATCATAGAACTGAGAGAAGAAGGCAGCTGTGCACCTGACCCACGTCACCCCATGGGGTCAGCATATCCTTGTGGTTTATAAACTAGGAGGGCACACAGAAGAACAGGTGGTGACCCCTAAAGCTCTGGGAAAGCGGGGAGGGCTGCCGACTCTGGGAGCTCTCTGAAGGTTTGCTGACTACGTGATGGGGGGTAATGGGTCCAGCTGGCATCTGTGCCAGAGCCCTCACCCCTAAGCACATACTGAGGATGGCGCCCCAGCTCCTCCACTCCCTCAGGCTGGCCAGGCGGTGCACCCAGAGGCCTGGGCTTGAGTCTCCTTCCCGCCCTGCAAATCCCACAGGAGCCCAGCTATTCACCGGAACAAGGAGGGATGAATTATTGGCCGCTTCAGACCCTGCGCTTTGCTGAGGCGGCTCCACCTCCGTCTGGGTTTGATCAGCTCCAACAGAACAGGCACTTAAATCAGAGGGGAGGATCTCTTTTCTGGAAGCCCATCAGTGCCTCCCACTTCAGAGCTGGATGGCCCCTTGACCTACCCATTTCACAGACGGAAAGACAGAGGCCAGACACCTCAGGGAAGGCTGAGCTGGCAGGGTGCCCTCCGAGCTGATCGAGACCATCCCTGGATATTCACTCACACCCCTTTCTAGCCTTTCTCCCTAATAAATCTGGAAGTTTCCCCTAGGCTCACATCTCTGCTGTGTTTAGGGATAGAGGCAGGACACGCAGACAGAAGAGAGGCAGAACTCACAGACAGAAGAGCCCTCAGGGCTTGGTGTTGGGTGTAAAATGGATCTTCAGGTGTCGGCTCGATGAGGGCAAAACCCTGCTGGAGTCCAGCACACAAGAGGTGTATCTGGCTAGGCCAGTGGCTGCCATTCCAGCTTCCTCCTCAGGCCTCTCATGGGCTCCTTTCCCAAGGCCTGGCCATCAGCTGGGGACAGCTCAGCTGTTAGCCTTCTCCGCCCAGCCCTTTGATCTGCTGCCGCCTGGAGCCACAGCCAGAGCCATCAGGGACACTGGGGTCTTACTGGGAAAACCCAGGTCCCTTGCATAGGCCCAGGGGTCCTGCTCCATGTCTGAAGTTCTCTCCACCCCATCCACCCACAACTGTCACCAGGTTGTTTGGGTCCCCTGCACATACTCAGCCCTTCTGCCCCCCCACCCCCACCCCCGTCATTTCCTCAGCTGCACCACCTCTAGAAGGCCCTCGTGCAGGCAGGCTCTGGAACACCTGGTCCAATCCAGCCTAATCCAGCCCAGTTCATGTGAGGCTGGGGCTATGGAGCCTGCAGGTGGAGCCAATGAGGCTTGGAGAGGCAGTCTTTTGCGACTCTTTCTGAGCGCGAACCTGGATTCCCAACTGTCCACATAGACACTTCTAGGTTTAAGAGGATGGCAGAGTGGGGGCCAGAGGCATTTATCTGAGACTCCAGAGGGGGCGCTCCACTCTGGAAGTCCCTACGTGCAGAGCAGAGTGGCAGAAAAGCCACACCTAGCAAGACCGCTGAGGACCCTGCCACACTCCCTGGCAGCCTCAGGAACGGGAGCTCCGCCCCACTCACAGTGAACAGGAGCTCCGCCCACTCACAGTAGACCGGACTGCTATCTTATGGGACAGCAATCTAGAAGCCACATGTCCTCCGACAAAGCTGGGTCAGCCTCCCCAGCCTGGAGGTCTTGTCTTGTTGGGCTGCTGGGCCCTTCTCTTCTTCTCCCTTCTGCATGTTGGGAGAGTCCTGGCTCAGGCCACCAGGGTTGGGTAGGAAGTCCAGCTGTCCCCAAAATTGTGTGATTCCCCCCTAGCCCCGCCCAGTCCTTGCCTGCCCAGAGCCCTACTTCCCATCTGGAAATGGAAGAGGGTGACCGAGGGGCTGACAAGCTGCTGGCTCATGGTGTGGCCACCGTGAGGGGCTGTGAGAACCTCAGAAAACCTTTGGCTGCCCTCGTCTCCCTGGGGGTCTCTACACATGGCTCCTTCCAAGCACTGATTAACAGCTGGGTCACACCTGTCCTGCAGATGTCGGCTCCCCACTACCCCACTGGGTCCTCTGTGTGTGTGTGTGTGTGTGTGTGTGTGTGTGTGTGTGTGTGTTCAAGAGTATGCATATGTGGGAACTGAAGAAATGGCTGACTCTTCTAGGCTCACAGAGGATCCTGGGAAGTCCCTGCTTCGTCTGTCCCTTGACTCCCTTGGTTCCTGAGCAGGCCACTTCAGGGCAAAGCCTCAGCTCTGTAGTTCAAGGCCCTAGGCTGTGACTGTAGCAAGATGCCCCCCCCCCCCATCCTCCTCTGCAGGGTGGTTAGAGAGAGCCAGTGTTAGACACAGACTGACCTGAGGTGGGAATCCATTTGAGGGAGAGAGCAAAGAGAGGATTTGCCGAGGTAAAGGAACTGAGGTCAAATAAGGGCTAGGGCGGACTGTGCCTACTCTCTGTCGAAAGGAGCCTAATCTGGCTCCCAGAGTCTGATTGGGGTGTGGCAGGGACGGTGGCTTCTGAGGCGTCAGCACACACTAATTCCCTGTGTCCCTGTGGGGATGTAAGAAAGCAGGAGCTGGGGGACCCAGCCAAGGGCTCAGCCTCATGCTGTCCCAAGCATGGGGCCAAGGACAAAGCTCTTTCATAGATGGAATCGGCACTCTGCTTGCTGGCTGACAGGCTCTGCTGGAGGGTCAGGCTGCAGGAGGGGATCTGGGAACAATTTGATAATTAGGCAAGAAGTCTTGTCAAGCAGCTTCCATGGGGTCTATTAGGGGCCCAGGAGAGGTCTTGTGAGAGGGGGGGGCTTGGCCCCTTGCCAGCCCACTCATGAACCCCTACTTCCCATTTCTGCTCACCTTACCACCCTCAATCTTTACCCCTGCTGGGTCATCAGGATCCTTGTTGGTGCCAAGGACCTGCCTCACCACGTCTTCCTGTCTCCTGATGTGCCCCTCAGCTACCTGACGAGTAACGTGGGCTGCCATGATGGAAGGAAAGCAGGCAGAGACGTCAGGAGAGGTGTGGCCCCCTGTGCCCTATAGACATGGCCAATGACAAGTGTCCTGAAGCCCGGGTGAACCTTGTAGAACAATTCCCCCATGACAACCTTGGTGTAGTTACAGGATGGGGGGTGCTGGGCCTGGAGGATGGGAGGTTGGTCCAGCCAGCTTGGACCCCATAAGCCATGATGTGCCCACCCTGTCCTCTGTCATATCGTGTGACCTACATTCTGGAACCAGGGACCAAGCCACAAGGCAAGGTGCAAGCAGAGCCTGTGGACATGCCTGGGCATGGAGTCAGAGCTGGATGATGGGTGGTCAACCTGAGGAAAGGGAGCAGTTTCACAATGACGGGGTGTGGGGGAGCCAGGAGGATGAGAGGTGGCTGTGAGGAAAAAATTGCTAAGGGGCAGCTCCGCTGGCGCAAGGAAATCCAATTAGGCCAGATCAAACCAAATCAAATTGCCCATCGTTTTATTAAATACGGCGCTCTCGGGTGGCGGGGAGACAGGAAAGTGGGGAGCCCATGCAAACCCAGAACCACGAGTTTCTCCTCTGGGAGTCCACTTAAATACCCCGTGGGCGTAGTCCTGACCCCTCCCCGGGGGATGCTGGGATTTGGAGTCCAGAGCAATGCAACTCCCTAAGCCAGGGGCTGGGGCTACGCTCCAGACTTAACAGTGGCTAGGTCTCCCTGAGGCCTGACCTGTCAAGTTGAGAGGGACTTCTGGAGTGCAGGGTGCAGCGTTGTGACACCTCCCAGCCCAGGTGTGCTCTGTAAAAGACCCTGAACCCCAAGGTGTGTCTTCTAGGATCCTAGAAGGCCCCAAGGCCTTCTCCAAGCAGGCCCCAGCCACTTTGGGTGAAAAGAACCTAGTTTCTATCCTCCATGATCTAGGTTGAGGGGCAGTTAGGCCTAAAGGGGAGGGTGTTTTCCCTCCTTAGGGTTTCACTCTTGAACTAATCAGAGCCCTCGCTCAGCTGGTGGCAAGCACACAAAGAGGCTCATCCCAGAGCCTCCACACTTCCTCCCACAGGCCAGGGCTTCTGGGTAGCACTGGGCAGTCCTAGCCTTCAGCTGGTAGCCAGGGCCTCCCACCAGGGGAGGAGGCTGTCTTCCTTTCTCCTGAGTCCCCCTTCCAGCCCAGGGAAAACATGTCTCCCCTGGTATTTATTTCTAAGCTCAGCATTTGGAGACCAGGCTCGGACAGCCGGTGTCCAGAGCCAAGAACCACAGGCTCACTAGAGTGCAGGGGCCTGGGAACGGCTGGCTCACCCATGGAGGTGATGTTGCCTCTCTCCGCCCCCCTCGTCAAGTGTCAGAGTGATTTATGGGCAGATGCTGAGGCTAAAGAAAATAGGCCGTCTTAGGGAGCGACCCCTCCTCCTGGGTGCTAACTTGCCACAGGCCCAGGAGAAAGGGAGAGGTCCCCTACTGGGTGACCTTGGCCGGGTCCCTTCCCTCTTTGGGCCTCTGCTGCCTTTGAAATGGGTCTGGAAATCGGGCCCAGACCACAGAATTGCCACTAGATCAAAAGAGAAGTTAGATGCCAGGTGCTCAGAGCCTGGCACAAAGCAGCCTGCACTATGCCCTTGTTAGGAAATCCCCCAGGTGTGCCCTGTTCAACTGCAGCCCGCCCACTCAACTGCAGCCCGCCTACTGACGAGGGCGTCCCCCTGCCTCAGCTCCCTGTGAGCTACCACGAACCCAGAACCACTCTATACCAATTCTGCCCAAACGCTGTCTCCCGGGAAGCCTACTTCATCTTCTATCAGTCAGCGTTCCGGGCCACCCCGAGCTGCTTTTATCAAACCTCTTTGGCCACCTGTTAACGTGCGCGCGTGCACACTGCGAGCCTTCCAGATTTGCTTGCTCTGCCGGTCCCCAAACCGGAGGGGAGGGGCCTGGGGATGAGAGGGCTTGCCTCGATTGCCAGGAATCTTCCGTGCAGTGCCCGGAAAAGGGAAAAGGGGGAAGCTGTAAGACAGCCCGGAGCGAGGGACCTCATCCAGTGTGGCACCCAGATAGGTGGTTAGAGTCGGCCAGGTGGAGTGCGGCCACTACCCAGGCCAGGCATGGCTGGAGATGTGGGCCAGCCAGACCCACCAGGAGCAGATAGAGAGGGCCTGAAAGAGGCCAGTGTAGCTACGCCTAGTATACCGCACAAACAGGAAAAAGACAGACTGAAAAAAATACCAAACAGCCACTCTAACACGGTTAAAGACTAAGAGAAGTTTGGTTGAGTTTTTTTGCTATTGTTAATTTTTGAGACAGGGCCTCATGTAGCCCAGGCTGGCTTCACAGGCCCTGTGTGGTCAAGGATAGTCCCCTGCATCAACTTCCTGAGGGCAGGAAGGTGTGTGCGTCCTGACTGGCTTGCTGATAATATAAAAGAAAGGCCTACGAGAAAACCCTAACACGGGCGCCTGGAAGTCGATGGAAAATTGTCAGTGTCAAATTCTAAGACTGACTTATCTCATGGCTCCTTGGTTTCTCAGGCAGAGGGGAGAGGAAGCAAGGAGCTGTGTGAGTTGGGCACTTTTCTAATCTCCTTTGTGCTGACCCCCAGAGTCCTGGCTTCCCATATAGAACAGCCTACCGTGTGGGCCTTTCAGAGCCAGGGCACCTCAGAATACGGTGGTCCCATGAACTATACCCCTGTGCATCTGAGCTAATTATTATTATTTGAGGGAGATGAAAAGACATCCTTAACTGAGAGGCATTACAGAGGATGGCATTTGGGCACCTAACAGTATGTGATTGGGCCCTGGGACACAGCACAGGAGACCAGACACAGATCTCTGTGCTATGACTCTTGGTACAGGGCCTGATAGGTGCTACTGGGCCAGGATCTGAGCCTTGCTTCTTTCTGCATAGACTAAATATTTGGGCTGCCCATACCCTAGCTGGCCATCACCCTGGCCGGGTGCTGGATGGGGAAGAGGAAGTCCTGCCTCCCTGAGGCCACTACAGAGGGTGTTGCGATTGATGGCATCTGACCTTGCTCTGCCACAAGCCCAGCAGAGGTCCTGAGGCAGCCATTACCCTCTGGTTCCATTTCCTCATCTGTAGAATGGAGTTGGAAGCAGAAGGACTGGGCAGGCCTCCCAAGATGTCATCCTGCTCTTTCTATTGACTCTGTCTTCTGGGGACACTTGCTGCACAGCTGACCTCCAGTGAGTAACATTGAGGGGATGCCCCAGGAAGTGTTACAGGAGGACCAGGCTCACGTGAAAGTACCCAGATGCTGGCTAGGCACATTTTCCCTCTTCCCTCCATAATAAAAACCAAGCCACTGTGGCAAGGGCTATCGCAGGGAATGGACCTCCAGCACCCAAAGGACAGGGAGTCACAAGACCAATGGGTGGGGCTTTCCAAAGAGTCCAGAACTCAGATCCTGGCTCCATGACCCCAAACTGTCACTCAAGGCTTCGTCTCTGGCTTGCTCACCCGAACTCTTGGCTTCTTCCCTCAATTCAGAGGCGGGATGTGGGATGTGGCAGTCCTCATTTTACATATAAGGGAACTGAGTCACAGAAAGTGACAGAGGTCATCCAGACATGATAGGGCAGAACTGAGTCTGTGCCTGGCTCTGAGAGCCTTGTTTCTGCAGTGATGGGTTGACCGGTAAGCCACCAGCTTGGGTAGTGCCTAGGACACAGAGGGTGCCCTGGAAGAGGTAATTATGGGGCACCGTCACTGTGGGGTCCCACCGTCACTGTGGGGACCCACCGTCACTGTGGGGTCCCAGTTCCAATGAAGGTGACTCTGTCAGGGCATCCATATCCCTAGATATCAGGTGATAAGATTTGGAAAGTTTGTCTATAGACAGGAATTTGGGGAGGGGAGTTGTTTAATCTATTGTTTGTTACTAGGTGTATATATGTGTGCACTTGTTCAGATGTACATACATGATACATGTACATATGTTGACACACCACAGCACGTGTGTGGAGGTGATAGGACAATTCTTGCCAGTTCTCTCTCCTTCCACCCTTATGTGAGCTCTGGAAGTCAAACTGAGGTTTCTGGTTCTGTACAGCAAGGATGTTTGCCTGCTGAAGCATCTCACTGGCCTTGCTTTGGCCTTTTGAGATAAAATCTTACTATGATGCTATGCTCAGACTCAATCTTCATCCCTCTACCTCCCAAGTTTTTGGATTACCAGCCTGTGTCACCATGCCTGGCTGTGGGTATAATTCTTCTAGAACCTTCCAGTCACACCTCCTTTGGGAGCTTCTCCTAGAACATATGTCCTGTTTTAAGTGTCCAGGCCCCAGATACTGAGTCCCAGGGCAGAGGATGGTAGACTCCAATCTCTACTTCTGCTTCAATCCCTCAATGGCCCTGGTCCCCAGAGGAGACCTCACTGCCCACACTCACCAAGAGCATTGGAGACTGAAGCCTGGGGACAAAGTGGCAAGGCTTGGCAGGATTGAACCTCCCTTGACCAGGACCAGAGGGATTCTGGTGGAGAAGGGGTCTCCGGCCTCTCATCTATAAACTGCCCTTCAAAGGAGAGGCCTGGAAGTCTCCAAACCACCAGGTAAACAGCATCAGGGAGGCAACATACATCCAGTCTGGAAAGAACTCCAGCCTCTGCCCTGACTCTCACTGGTGTCCTCTGGCCTGGAGTGGGTCTGGGAGACTCTAGTGGGTGAGATGGTATCCTCAGAGTTCAATCGGTCACTGTCCACGGTCCAAGGAGCACAGGGGCCCTGAGGTGTGTATTACAGGAGACCCTCATAGAGATGAGACAACCTGGAAATGGAGTCTGGGCTCAAGACTCATCACGGGTAAGGCAGAGACTCCATCTTAATGTAGTTAGCAAATGCCAGCTGTCACAGAGCTGGAGTCTCCATAAACATGAAGCCCTCAAGCCTGTCTCCTGAAGAGACCTTCACTTACTATCCAGGTGTTCCCTGGTCCACGCCTGCCCCGTGTCCTCCTGGCTACAGCGACGTGGGCCTTGTTGGCGCAGCCATGCTGATATCCTCATTGGTAAGTTCTGGGGTTAATGCATGGGGTCTGCATGAGGTGGCTGCCTGCTTGGGCTAGGTGGATTGACTGGCCCTGGAGTGAGGAGAGGGCTTGGGGCAGGAGGCGTGAGTGAGGCTGGCACAAGACAAACTGTGTGCCCCTGGTGGAGAAAGTGAGAATCAGCACCCCTATGTCCTGGCTGGTTCCAAGAAGAGGCCCAGAGTCAATGAGAAGCCCCCTGACTGTGAATCTAGGAATGGGGAGGAAACCTTCAAGTTCACAGACTCTGCTGTCTGCAGCCTGTGCCTCCCAGCCTGCCCCTTGCTCTTCAGTCCCCCTGAGCCCAGCACACTCTTAGGGAGGCGGAGGCAGTGGGGACATAAAATAAACATTTGGGGCTTAATGTCCCCTGTGCATCGGACCACAGGCCCCTCCCCATAGGCTTCCTGGATGTGGACAAGCCCCTTTCCCCTGCTCGTCTTCCCTCAGTCACCCCCAACTTTAACCCTGAGGCCTAGGCAGATGAGGCAATGGAGATCTAGGGACTGAAAAGGAGAGAGCATCCTTCACTGCCACCAGCCTGGAGAGAGGATCCTGATTTAGTCATGTGAGCAAGGGGACCGGCTGAAAGTAGGATTCTGCCTGCAATCATCTCTGCAGGTGGGTGGTGGCCTGGGGGACAGTCAGGGACAGCCCAGTAGTAGTCCATTTGGAGAAAGCCTGGCAGTAAAGCCAGACATCCAAACTGCTCAGTCCTGGATTGTTCTCTCCCTCCCATATGACACCAAGCCCCGCTCAGCAGTCTGAATCCTGACTTTGCCGCTGGTATACCATGATCTTAAATCGCATTATTTTTTCCTTTATGAGCCTGATTGCTCATAATAAAACAGAGGTGGTGGACCCTATGCCATGGAATAGTTATGAAAACTGAAGACAACAGCTGCAGAAACCCATAGAGGGCCAGAGGTTGCCTGGAGTCACAACACAAGAGGGTAAGCAGGATGCTGGGTGAAGCCAGATCTCTTTGTGCAACATCTGGCTTCTCTTGGGTCTGGACTCCTGTCCGGAGCCTGGTCTGTGTCCGCTGGTCTGTGGCAGAACACAGCAGCGATGTTTGGGGCTGGGCCGGGCCCCACATGGTGTGGTTGCTTTGGCCTGAGCCACCTCTCCACAGGGCCTTATCTGTCCATTCTCTCCTTTCCCACAAAGTAATCTTTCTCTCTCTTGGAAAGTTCCTGTTTCCTCCCCGCCGTCTTGTCTCTCCCCAGGCCTGTCTCCGGAGACTCCAGCCAGCCTCCCACACAGGTCCAAGCTGTTCAGCACAGGGGTTCAGAGTCTACAATGACCACCCCCTGACTCAGGATGGTACAAACAGGCTATCCAGAGCATGATGGAAGGTTTTACTCCCAAACCTACAGGTACAGAGTTCTATATCTTTGAACACAGTAAACTCCAGGGCTGTTGCAACCCAAATGAAGCCCTACCCCCTGCTGAGTGGATCCAGCAGGATTCAACCCCAAGCCTGGGGTAAGGAGCCCTTCGGGATCCAGTGATCTGCCTCCTTCTTGGTTGCTTAACTCCTAGCCACTATCTGAGGACCCACCGAAAACCCACCAGGGCTACCTCGCTAAGGTCCCAGCTTCCCAGGGTGGCTTTTCTTGCAGCCAGCTTAATGGGTCTAAAAGCAAGGCCAATGGCCGTGCTGTGGTATTAAGAATGTCCCTGAGGAATAAAGACACTGCCAACTGGGTTTATGTTTCAAGACGTCTGTCCTCACCCTTGACCAACAGATCACAGACAGGGAAATAGGCCAGGACCAGGTCCGGGGACCGGGTGGAGTTGAGACATCAATGGGAGGCCGCCTTGTCTAGAAACTGGAGAGTCCCCCCGCCAGACCAGGAGCTAGAGACTTGGGGTGCAGGCTGGGGCTTGCTGAGCATTCATTGCACACAGTTGTTTAAAATATAATCATCATATATACATATATATATATATATTATATATAACATATAAAGAGGAATTGAAGTGAGCCACCCCAAAGAAAAAGCTATATTTTATAAATATTTCTGTAACTCCCGCATCCCAAAGGAGAGGGGAAAGAAAAATAAAAATTTACAACCCAGTTAGTGGTTCCATGTGGTGGGCACAGGGTCCCAAAGAACATTCTGGGAGGCTGGTCTTTCTGGCCTTGAAAGGTCAAACGCACACAGTCCTACCCATCCCTGCCCTGGCTTCTTGGAGCAGCCTGGAAGGCAACATGTGGGCACTCGGGCCCCAAGCTGCCAGGTTATTTTTAATCCTATCGGTTTCCTTTGATGTCCCGGCCCTCCCAGGGCGACCAGGTCTCCTGTTCCCGGTGGCTTCCAAGTGGAGTCCCAGCACAAGCCTCCTCCCACGCCTGGCATCTGGGATCGGCAGGGAAGTCCACGGGGTCTCCAGGCCCTTCAGTGGGTCCACAGGGGCGGAGCGCGCAGCCTCACTTGCAGACGTAGCGCTCCACCGTGCGCTCACACCTGCGGCAGGTGACAAAGCAGCACCAGTGGTACTTGCAGTGACACCGCTCCACCACGCGGTCCGTGTAGGGGTTGTAGCCGCGCCCACAGCACATGAGGTCGCAGCTGTCACTGCCGTTGGAGGTTTTGTTGCACTGCCTGGGGGTGGGAATGAGAGGTTAGTGAGCACCCGTCACCACCAGCATCTGCCTCTCCCTGCCAAGCAGCCTGCACCCTCGCCATTGTGGCTGGCCCAGCCCCGCAAGAAGGAGGATCAATCTGGGGGGAAACCGAGGCTTTCCTCCTCCCCTAACTTCCCTGTGTTTACAATAAGCTCTGATGGAATTGTTGCTATCTACCAAACTGCCTACCTACCTACCTACCTACCTATTGAGAAAGAGTCCCTCACTGAAACCAGAGCTCAGGCATTCACTTGGCAAGACTGGCCAGTGAGTTCCGGGGCACCTTCCTATCCCTGCCCCCACCTCGTCGTTAGGGTTCTAGATTTATGCCATCACACAGGTGGTGGGGATATAAACTCAGATCCTCATCTGTGGCAGGCGAGGGGATGTTCAAGAGAGGGTTTCTCTATGTGACAGCCCTGGCTGTCTGCCTGGAACCAGTTCTGTAGACTGACTAGGCTGGCCTCAAACTCACAGAGATCAGCCTGTCTCTCCTCCCAAGTGCTGGGATTAAAGGCGTGCGCCACCACCGCGAGGCTGATCCTCAAACTTACAAGGCAGGTAGGTGCCTTACCAACCGCACCTCCACCCCAGACCCCCCCCCCTTTATAATTAATCTTTAATTAAGCTGTAACGGAGGTGAGTGTCATTTTCACAATCAAAAAACTCAGGAGACATTCTGCAACACTGAAAACAGCCCAGGAGGCCCCTGGGCCTGGACACTTGGGTCTGCTGAGTGCAGGCATGCAGGTGTCCAAGGGAGCCCGCAGTGACACCTCCCAGAGGCATTCCGCATCCTTCTGTTTGTGGAGCAGATGCAATGCATAACAGCAGCTGCTCTCACTGCAATGAGGGACAAGAAAAGTTCTCTCCCTTAACACCGGTGCCAAGGCCGCTGCTCAGCCTCCTCCCCTAAGCTATGGCGGGAGGTGGGGAGCCAGGAAGGTCTCCCTGCTGCCATCTGCCTGCCTGATAAAGGGACAGCTATTCAGGTGAACTGTCCCTTGGGCGAGCACTGAGGAGGGACTGTGTCTGAGGGATACAGTTGGGGACAGAGCAGCAGAGCACTGGGGAGACAGGGCGCTAACCCACAACCTATGGGGAGAGTCTTCTGCGATTCTCTGCTCACTCCATGTCCTCTAGGGCCCTGTGCCCAGCCCCTGTGTGTTACAGATTCAACTCCCCTTCTCAGCCGCTCACACCCACCCTGCCGCTTCAAAGCCAACTCGCGTTCCTTCCTGTCTCTTTTGCCTGACCCACTCCACCTCCACTCTGCCCACCCCCTCAATCTGGCCTCCAGATGGGAGCCTGGGCCTCTTCCTCACAGAGCCCCGGCCCGTGGGGACAGAGCCCTAAACCAGCCCTCCCCTCTCACAGGCAAGACCGTGGGCTGCGGAGGAAGCAGAAGCTGGCCGGGCACCAACAATGTGCCAGACACGTTCCCAGACACCCGCTCTCTGCTCCGTATTTCCCTAACCTTGTGAGCACCAGCTTCATGGAATGCTATGAGCGGCTCCTTAATAAAAGAGTTCCCCGGCCGTGTACCTCTGGGAAACTCGGTTTAATCAAATCCTTAGCTGAGGCTCCCTCAAGCCTTGGGGATGACCAGAGAGCTGCCCAGGTGCATCTGATCACAGAACTTTCTTCCCTAGGTTTCCAGGAACTCTCTTTGCCAAAGCAGCCACCTAGTTCCTTAACAGCCCCACCCAGCACACATTAGGTCATGGGCCCCTTCCTTGTCTTTCCTGTCTCCCTATCCAGAGCCAGGGTTGGGCCAGCTATGGGGACCTCAGGCCCAGCCTATGTAGTCCCCAGGGGACATGGGAGGACTGGAGTCGGGGGACAGCACATCGGCTCTGCTTTGGGTACTTCCTCGCTGCCTTAGGTTGGATGCTGCCTGCATCTCTCCTTGTGCCTCTTAGTTCCTCCTTTGTCCAATGAGCAGGAGGGGCATTTATCCCTCACCTGTCCCTGTGACATCTCCTGAGCTCCTGTTTCATGTTGGGCAGCTCTTCCTAGTCCCTGTCATACGGTACCACTGCTGTTACTTCCCATCTAGGGAGAGGGTGGGGCCATCAGCCTCTATCCCTGAATCTCCTCAGTCTCCCTGAAACCTCCTCCCCACACTGGGCAAGGACTCCACTCTCCAATTGCTGAGTCACCACTGTGCTCGGGCCCAGCCCTGAGTAAGGCGTGTGTAGGGGTGGCAGTGCACCTACCTGTCTTGGGTCCCGTGGGATCCCACCTTCTCATTCTTCATACAGAAGTCAGGGGAGCTCTGTAGATACACCAGTTCTGAGTCCTTCACGGGCCTGATGTCCAGGTCCTTGGGCACTAGGTGCTTGCGGGTGCCCATAGGCCGGTGCACCACCTTCGTGGCCGACAGGTAGCGGGTCTTGAGGTCAGCAGCCACATCCCGCAGTTCTTGCAGCCCCTTCCAACAGGTACGGATGGAGCAGGAGCCAGACACCCCATGACACTTACACTTGGTTTCCAGGGAGGCACGCAGAGCCTGCGGACAGGCAGGGTGTCGGCAGGATAGTCAGAACCCCTCCCTGGCCTGTCAGGGCTCTGGCCCCCCCACCTCATGACTGGGGGATTTTGGGGGTTCATGTCCCACTGGATCCTCAAGGGATGGAGCATTTGGCACTAAAGTCGGGGGGTGGGGGTCATGCTTCCACTCCAGGGCAGCTAAGAGGGGCATTTGCAGATACACACTCAGCACAAATGTCCTAACACAGCTGCCACAGCCCATCCGGGAGACCCACTCTTTGCCCTGCCCTAAACAGGAAGGCGCGAATACGCTACGTCTGACCCCCAAGTTTGCAGTTAGAAGATT
Source organism: Microtus oregoni (assembly GCF_018167655.1). Taxonomy (NCBI): domain Eukaryota; kingdom Metazoa; phylum Chordata; class Mammalia; order Rodentia; family Cricetidae; genus Microtus; species Microtus oregoni. Next base: position 2,232,402 of record NW_024543077.1, on the reverse strand, counting down.
GCGGGGCTGGGATTTGAACCTGCATCTGACAGTGATTCCAAAAGCTGACTTTCAATTGTTCTACGCCTTCTCTCTCCCACAAACCAGGACTTACTAGAGGCTTGCCTGAAGAGCAAAGAGAGCAAGAAGGAAGGCAGCTGGGGGAAGGATGGGGAGACAGGAAGGCGACAGTATGGGGGTGCACCTCTTTCTGGACCCACCCACGGCTGCCGGGTGACCCTCTGCCGTCACCCAGCCTCTCTGCTCTTAAGTCTGAAGCTGGCAGGAGGCTGCTCCCTGGTTGAGTGTGGTAAGGGTTAAATGAGCTGTACCAAGGGGTGTGTGGGTTATAACAGTTTAAATCAATATTGGCTCTGAACATGCAGTTTAAATCAGAGCTGTGGGGGAAACTGGAAACCCCTGGGCCAGGCCTGTAGGCAGGATCCAGCCCTGGTCTGAGAAATGACTCTTCCCCCCAAGTCTTCCCTGGGCCTCATTTTCCTGTTGGTGTCTGAGGGTCAGAGGTCAAACACCTTCTAAGGACCTTTCTGTTCAGCTCTTCAAACCCCTGCTTACAGGACACTTCCCTCTCCCTTGTCCTGTAAGGGTCATAGGTCACCTGTATTCACACCCTGCATCACGTGGCTGAGGAAACTGAGGTGAAGATTGGCTTGGCCTTGCTCCAGTCCCTCAGTCAGTGAGTTGGTTGGGGAGCTAGGCAAAGTGTCAGGGATCATCCTTATCATGACAACAGGAAATGGGGACTGAGGAAGCATACTAGTTATAAAATCTGGAACTTGCTAGACGCCTAGGAGGGAGAAGAAGGAGACACAGGCACCAGGGACAGAGCGCTGAAGCTCGATTCCTTGAATCCGGTCTGGAAGGTGTGGACACTCAGGGGCAGGTGCTAAATTGCCTGGTCCTGATGTCATTTAATTCTCACACAGCCCTGGACTACAGGGAACAGCATTCGCCTTTAGCAGGTGGCTCCAAGAACAGGCCTGATGTGTCCTGAGATGGAAACTAAGTATTTAGTTGGGGGGGGGGGGCAACCCAGCTGGAGGCTGAGGTCACCATAGTGATAGTCACCATCTTTGGAGCTAGGTAAAAGCTCTCTGGGTTCCCACAATGGGGCCAGTCCCAGGGCGGGGAGGTGGGAACTCCTGGCTAGTGTGATCTGACTTCAGTTTTCCCAGACCGTCCAAGGACAGCCTGGACATTCAAGAGTCACCAGGGACAGGTGAAGGTGGGTGGGTTTGCACAGATTCCACTTCCTCAGGCCACGTGTTCCTGGCTGAGCCACCAGGGCTAAACCATTTGAGAGATTCCTTCTGCTACATAGTACACTCTTCCTGGGGCCTTCTCCTATCAGTGAGAAAGGAACAACAGAACTTTTGGGGGTTGTTCTGGGATCCCAGGAGGGAAAGAATAGAACAGGGAGTGCATGTTCACACCACGGATTGGTGCCAAGTTTATCATTCCGAAGTAAAGGTGATTGCCACGGACCCTGACGACCTGAGCTGGATCCCTAGGACCAGTGGGAGAGAACCAACTCCCCCAAGCTGTACTGTCACTTGCACATGCATATCCATACATGTAAAAGTTTAATTTGGTTCATTCATTCCCACACTCGCCCAGCCTTTTGGGTAGCAAGCAAGAAACAGGGAGACACTGGGAGCAGATTCTGGGGAACCCATTCTCTCAAGGCAGCATGAAATCCCCCTCCCATTACAAAGAGGGGGTGTAGTGTAAAGTCTGTGGTCCAGCCCCCTCCCTGTCCTCAGGGAAGGCTGAGGAACTTACAGGAGGACCCACCCTGTCGTGGCTTTCTAGCTGGGAAGGAACAAGGCCAGAGAGGAAGCAAGTCACCCTTCAGGAAGTCAGGGCCAGCGCCAAGGGCAGAACTCAGAAGTCTGGGCTCCCAGCTCATTGTTCCCTCTGCTTGGAGCACCCCAGAGAGGAGAAGGGGCAGGCAAGCCCAAGCTCTAGAGAGGGGAGAGTGGCAGGGTCCCAGCCCATTCCCTCTCCCACACCCTCATGGGGCCCACCATGGGGGCCAGTGGCCCAGGCACACCCTCTGGGGCGGGTGGGGGGTGGTTACCTGTCTCCCCACTTCACTGTTGTGTAGACGCATCAGTTTATTGGCTTGGGATCCCGTTTTTTTCACCTTCATAGGAGCATCGGAAAACTTGGCCCCCATGAGGAGCCCGTAGCTGAGGTTGTCCGCACATCCTCCCCAGCGGTTCCCGGGCCCGGGTGGCTCACCTGGGACAGGGCCGCAGGAGCAGCCGGGCAGGTCGCCAGAGGTGCAGGCCCGGGCGATGGTGTGGCTGATGGTGGCGGCCGACAGGGCATACACGAAGGCTGACTCCCGGGTACCTGTGAGAGAGGTGAGGGTTAGAGGGGCTGGAGGTCAGGAGGAGGCCAGACCTTGGCCTGAGGTCATCTTACTCCACCCATACAGTGGGCAGCACAGAGGGACCCAGCTGTCCCCAGAGCAGTGCAGAGAAGGACTTGCAAGGGCTACCAGTCTGCTAGTCACAGGGTGCTTTACATAAGCAAGAACCTCAGCCCCCTGAGCCCTGGTGGGAATTCAGGACTAAGAGCCGATTTAGAAACCCATTCTTTGTGAGAGAATCTCACTGCTAAGATGAGACCATCCTGGTCATGTGTCCTTAGAGCAGGAGGGAACTGGGGGTACACAGACACGGATGGGGGGCACCATATGACATGTGAGCTGGTTGTCACAGCTGTAGGTCAAGGTACTGCAGAATACCCACAGCCACCTGGAGCTTCCCGGGACCCAGGGAGACAGCATAGCCCTGCAGAGAACTCATTCACAGACTTGGGGCTTCTGGAACAATGTAACAGTATGTAGCCCAGGCTGCCTTGGGGCTAGCTTATTGCCACAGTCTCTCAAGTGCAGGATTACAGTCTGGGCCCTACTCACAGCTGGGAGACAGGACATTTCCATTGTTTGAAGGCAGCCCGTATGCAGGACAAGGACACTGGGACAGAGCCCCAGGAATGAGCATAGAGCTACTGGGGTCCCACTCCATTCCAGGCCGTCCTGGCCCCACATCTGAATCCTGGCCCTGTCTCATAACTAGCAGTTACCACCCCTACAGAACCTCAGTTGCTAACTGTAGAGCCCACCTGACAAGCCTTCCCTGGTGTTCCGACATCTTGGGGTGTGGGGGACTGACTGCCATCTGCCATCTGAGACCCCGTGATGCCTGGACCCCGTGGTTGTGTGGGGTATGCACTCAGCCTGTGTGCACTCAGGTTCCCTCCCGGAAGCCTGCTTCAAAGCTATTTGCTGCTGCCTGGACTACTTCGTGCATCACAGCAGTTCCCGCCAATCAGGTTTGCCTAGGTCCACCTGCCTGCCCAGGGGCGGGCTTTCCACCAGTCTCCTTATATTGACTTGGCTTTCAGTACAGCAGGGAGCCACCTTGGTGGGTCTAAGGCAATATCCTTCCTTCATCCATGCATTACAGCACACGTGTGTCCCGAAGCGTTATTCGGGCCAATGTATGTGCTGATATAGTCACTCATTAATATTTATCCATTCCCCAGTTCGTGCCTGAAACCCGTATCTATGAATGACTCATCCGCTCAAGCGTCCGCCCAGCCGTGGCTTATCCATCTGTGTAACCATCCATCTTGTCGCTCATCCGTCCACCCATGAATCCACGCACCTATCCAAACACACAGAGCTTCCGCAGGGATCCTCCCGCCACAGCAGCACGGCGCCCCACAGCCCATACCTCTCTCCAGGTCAAGCAGGTAGTTGGGGGCGAGCTCGATGGAGGAGCAGTTCCAGCGCATGTCGGCGAAGGCCCTGCGGCAGGCCTTCATGGCCTCCCGCGCCGCGTGCACGATGGTACGCATGAGCTCCAGGTTGCTGCGGCAGAGCTGCACCTGCGCAGACACCAGGCCCTCCAGCTGCTTGCAGTGTTGCGTCTGGTTGAGCGCGAGGGCTGCTGGCGTCTTGGACAGTGCTCTGCATACCCCGAAAACCACCAAATGGAAGAAAGACAGGGTGTGAGGGGCGTTTGGTCCGCAGGTCAGTCCTCCCCTTGAACAGACTCAGAATCATTTTTGCCAAGAGTAACGTGGCAGAGCAACGGTTTGCCTGCCCTGGCCCAACCACCTGCCGTTTGGGCATGACACTATCTCTCTCTGGGCCTTACACCCTAATCCTAACACAGAATCACATCCTTTATCCTGCCTGAATCGTATAATTGTCTTAGGAATAGATGCATCTGCAGTCTGCAAAACATTTCCAGCCACTGCCTCAGACCTCCTGGCCATGAGTTACTAAGCTCCTTCCATTCACTCAGCACCGGTAGCTGTGTGCCAGAACCAGGGCTGGAGTCTCGTAATAATTACACGTGCTATTAGTTAGACCCTTACGCTATTGCACACTGTGCGTTAAGAGCTTTACACCATTACTGCGTGCGATTCTACCACCATTGATCACCGTTGTAAAGTCCTCACCCGTGCAAAGGATTGCCCTTCAACAACTCAAGGACACTGACGTTTATGGCGATCCAGAATTTAGAAAATTCAATACCTAGTCCAGACAGTCAAGGATCACTGGTCCCCTCTGGTCTTCGGGAACATTTAGTCTAAGGGCCCATCAGCAATGACGCAGAAAGGCCCCAGATGCCCCAGCTCCTAGAAGGCCTAGGGAAAGGCATAAGCTTGAGAGGCCCTACTGTGTGACTTGGGCAAATCACCTAAGCTCTCTGGGCCTCACGGCCCTCAGCTGCAGTAACGATCATTTCTACTTCAAAAGAAAACAGGGAGGCTTAAATAAGATAATGTGCTCATGTCAGGCATAGCGACACATGCCTGTGATCCTAGACTTCAAACCTCAGCTCATTGCCAAGGGGAGTGAAGAGACTGGATTTCCTCCATGTTGGCAGATGAGAGGGTACTGCTCTTCCTTTCTGAACAGGCACAAAATCCTGGCGAAGGCCGAATGAGGTAATTTTTGATAAGTTGGTTTCTTTCTGCCTGTCTGCCACCCACCATATAACTCCCCCACCCCCACCCCATACAGACACAGAATATAGACACAGGAAGTAGACCCCTGAGGGCAGAAGGCCTGGCCTGGCATTTGTGGTTAGGATGCCTTACCTAGCCTAAGATCAGAGGTGAGTGTCCTAAGCCATGTCCTTCCCTTTGACCCTGGCCCACACCAGTCCAAACCATCGAGAGGGAATAATGGTTTCCTGGCCTAAGCAGATCCATTTTGGCCCAAGTGGGCTCAGACTGTAGAGGCAAATGGTCCCTGTGTGGATCGGCCTCTCCTGGGCACACTGCAGCAGCTCTCCACAGCCCAGGAGTCCAGCTTTCCCAACCTGGCCAGCAAGGCTTGCCTGCATCTTAACAAGCTGTCAGGGCCTGGGTGGGTATGACCCACAACTCCATTCTCCCTGCTCGCTTGCTGGGTCTTCTGTGTTTTCTATGGTTGAAATGGAAGGTTTCCACGGGCCAGGGGCACACAGCCCATGCAAGCAACATGACTGTCTTCTTGGCTTTACCCTAGGCTCACCTAAAAGTAGGGTGCCGGCCAAGAAATGGGGTGCTGATGGAGCCCTTCCTGCTGAGCAGTGCAGGCAGCTCCTCAGGACTGAAGCTACTCTCAGGCCCAGTGCCCAGTGCTCCCCAGTACCTGGGGCTAACTAGTGGGGGAATCTGGGGGACTCTGCTTCCCTAGCTCCCCCTTCCCTCTGAAGTCCCCAGACATTTGCTTACCCCATGCTAGGCTAACAGTATTTTATCTGTGAGGGTACCTCCTAGAGGGCTAACTCAGCAGGATACTTTGAAACTCTTTCCAGGGGGCAGGTAGAGTGTAGCCAGACCACTGTTGGGGACAGAGGGACATGGGCATCCATGGGACCCCCAGGAGCAGCTGGCACAGTGATACACCTACTGCTCCACCCCCAAGCATTGCAAGGTCTTCCCAGGAATCCGCTGATTAGCGGTAATGACCTGGGTAAGTGAGCCCCCTTGGGGAGGCAATCAGGACTAAGGCAGAGGCGGGGGAGCCACCGTGGACAGCTCGCAGGCAGGTCTGGTTCAGAGTAACCCTAATTGGAAACATTTCAGTTTATCTGCAGTGGGGAGGTGGGGGGAGAGGATGCAGGAGGGGACAAGAGGGAACTGAGAGTTCACTGGGGAGTCTATGCCATGGGTTGGGAGGGACTTCTCTCATTCAGGAGTTAGGGTTCTCTGGCTTCAAGTTCTGGCTAGGTTACTTATTAACTATGTGACCCAGGCGAGTCATTGCCAGTGTCCAGCCTCAGTTGCCCAGTTTATAATATTCAGGGCTCATAGTTCTGTGGGTGAGGGCGTTTTCCAGGGATACAGCTGGGAAGCTCCTTGCGAGCCACAGTCTAAGGCCTGACATCAAAAACTTCACTCAGAAAATGGGGAGACCCTGGTCAAGGATACGACCTGCCTCAGGGTCCTCAGAGTTAGCCAGAGAAAGTAGTCCTTTGGTTATATTTCTGTGGACCCTGCTGACCCCAGGAAGGTGGGAGAGCCTATTCCCTAAACCTATTTAACCCACATGCTACCAGGCTTTGGGCTGTCCTGGACCACATCCCAGTCTGTTAACCATGAAGCAGGAAAAAAATCTAGGCCAACTAAGCAAGGTCAGCCCTTCTCGGTGCTTCTATCTGGCTCCCGGGGATGGCCTTGAGAAGCTTTTCCCTTGGTGACGTGTTGGAACTCCTCTGTGATGTGCTAGGTCTAAGAACCAGAGTTTTTTAGGATTCCTGGTTAGGTTGAGGTTGAAGTTACCAGGGAATACAGGCCTGGCTTCCTCCTAGAAATTTAGGAGCTTAGTGGCTTGATGAACAAGGCCAGCTCCTTTCCTATGTTTCACAGATGGGTCAAGGGCATTGGATGAAGAGCAGGAAGCCTATAAGCTAGAGATCCAATCCTGCCTTGCAGAGGCCCCTGCTCCACCCCGTATTCACTGGACCGTCCTCCCTTAAGGAGGGCCCTGACTGGTTGCCGTGCTCAGATACTTACTAACCAGAGTGGAAAGGAGCTTCCAAGGACTGCCAACCCATAGGAGAGAGAGCTTAACTTGTCCACTTCAGTGTGCAACAACAGAGGCAGAGCCCAGCTAGAAGTTAGACCCCACAGACCCCAAGCCAGGACTCCAACAGCCCACGTCAGAGCTGAGGAGCCGAGGCACAGAGAGGCTGAAGTCTTGCCCAAGGTCTGCCTGACAGAAGGGATTCCAAGGCTGGCACTCTCTACCCCACTTCATAGCAGCTGCGTGCCTTCTAGAGCCTCTTCAGGCTCTTCTTAGAGAGGACCCGCCCTTGCTGAGTAGCAGGTTCAGTGCAGTCAGCTGCTCTGAGGACAGCCTCCAAGGGCCCCCAGCTGGCCCGGGGTCTTTCCTCCCCTCCTCCCCGAGAGGGGGCGAAAGGCTCACACCTGCTCCCCCCCCCACACACACACACTGAACTCACCATGATTTGCCCCTCCTCTGGCTTTGGGTAGTGCCCTCCCTCAAGGCTCTCAGTGTGTCTCTAGGCAGTCAGGTTCTGACCCTGCTCCCCTTTCCCCCATACCACCTGTTTATGCCGTCCATCCCAGAAGCCCACCAGGTGGGTACCTCAGGTCACTGAGCCACATCTGGTTTCAGTTCCTGGTCAAATGTCCCTTTCATCTCCAAGTCACTTTCCAAGCCCAAGCACATGGTCCCCAGGACAGCTGGCCCTTGGAGTCCCCACCCCCACTGCACAGCCCTGAGACTTCCTTCTACCAACAGCCCAACTCAAAGCCCTGCTCTGCTCCTCATCCGCTATGAAACTGTTTAAGAACCTCCAAGGGCCGGGGTGGTGGTGGCGCATGCCTTTAATTCCAGCACTCAGGAGGCAGAGGCAGGCGGATCTCTTTGAATCTGAGGCCAGGCTAGTCTACAAGAGCTAGTTCCAGGACAGGCTCCAAAGCTACAGAGAAACCCTGTCTCGAAAAACCAAACAAACAAAAAGAACCTCGAAGGTCTTCCTCTCCTGCTCAGGGAAACTGAACACACAGCACAGGTTGGGAGATGGAAACCAATTGTGGGTTTGTGGAAAACAGCACGCAGCACACAGCAAGACTGCATCTGTGTGAACAATTGTTGATGACTACTATTTCCCTGAGGGGGAGAATCCTGGGTCTCACAGGCCCTTGTATATATATATATATATATATATATATATATATATATATATATAATTTTAAGACAGAGTCTCCATTGCTCAGGCTGACTTTGAACTCATCTGTAGCCCAGGTAGGTGTTGAATCTGTGATCCTCCTGCCTCAGCTTCTTCAGTAGCCGAGACTACTGGTCTGTGCCACCCAGCCTTAAGCTTCTCTTCTCCTCCCAAGTCCTTCCTTCCCTATCTTCCAGCTCCAGCAATTATCAACCATTATCAAAGTTTAGCCTCCTGAGCCCTCTGCCCGGGTTCTGATCTCACCGTCACGGAGAATCAGCACGTGACCCTTGTGGCAGTTACTTAGCCTCTCCAGCCCTTCACCTCCTTATTGAGAACCAACTCCTCTTAAGGAGTGCTAACAAATCCTACAGAGGTCCACAGCTCTCAGAGAAGTGACAGGACCATTGCCTGCAAGGCACTGTGTCCCCCACCCCACCCCAGCAAGAAGGGTCAGAGGATGCTCCTGCCTCTGTCCATGCTCTCCTCCTGGGACACCTGCTTCAGCTTCCATCGCTGCCCATCTAGTCCTCCCTGGGGGCACGTCTTGAAGGCAGACACTGAGCTGTCCCCTTGTGTCAGGGCTTAGACTATGGGGTGGAGCTAAGCTGCGTGTGCTCCCAGTCAACCATCCATCCCACTCAGCGTGCACCAGCTTGGGACTGAATGTGTCACAGGCATCCTAGAACCTCAGTATTCTCTTTGTAGGACAGGGAAAGAGGGACAAGAGCAGTGGCCCCAGGGCACTGCTTTATGAGCAAAATGAGTCACCCAGGTCTGGTTCTCAGCCATGAAGTAAGACCCTTGCACCTTTCAGCAAATGCCTTTCTATTCTCCCTCACCTCCTGGTCTGAAAAACAGTGGTGGTGCTCTTGCTGACTTGTGTCCTGCCTGGGGCAAGAATGAGCAAGGGTGCCCAAGAGCAGCAGGAGCAGGTGGGAGGAGACCCACAGGCCAGACCACCTCTCCTGAAAACCAGAAGACATGAGAATGGGATTCCTCTTGAATTATTTAATCAATAACTCAGCACGAGAAAGGGTTGGACTGGTGACCTCAAGACTGTTTTCCCAAAGGTCCAGTGTCCTCTCTTTCAGCTAATCCATGGACTCTCTTCAGGAGCCATAATCCACCCTTCGTTTTTTTCTGCAGACTCCCTACACATGACTCAAGCAAGGGGAGCCTTAACACATCCATCCATTCTAGACTCTCCCCACCCTGGCACTGTCCTCTGGGAGTCTCCTCCACACCACCCACTTCCGCGCCTGAAAGTGGCAAGCCATGGGAAATCTCTGTAACCCACATGGGTAACCCAAGCAGGAAGCCCCCCTTCTGAACTCCCAAGCCCCCACTCCTAAAGCGCTTGGAAAGTTATTTACAGTCGGGGTTTATCTCTCCCAGCCCAGGGGCAGCTCTTTCGGGAAGGGACTGCTTTTCCCTCAACCCCACTCTTTCTCCGCTGCCTCTAGCAGGCACCACAGGAGAAGCAGCCGCTTCACAGGGAAACCAAGGGGGAAATTGCCTCCAGCGACCATTAATCCCGACAGGACACCCCGCGCGTGTGCTCACAGCCTCCCGCGGTTCAGGAGCTCCCCAGGGAGCCTCCTATCTGACACCAGAGAGCCAGTGCTAACTACCCTGGCGGACGTGTACACCGAGGCCCCAGGAGGTAGAGCTGGAATGACACTTCCCCCCAAGGTCGCCCAGGTGGAGGGGTCAAAAGTGTCTTTGCAGACTTTTCAGGGGGCTGACGATCCTGGGCTGCCCCTTGTGTTCTGCACTGTGCACCCCCTCTGGATTGTGCCCCTTGGAGAGAATCTTTCCGAAATCCCTTTCTGGCCTTTGCGCAAGCCTGGGCTGGATGAGAAAATTCCCTCATTCACTTCACAAGCCCAGAGAGAGTAAGAACAGTATTCCATAAAGGAGGTGGCCGAAGCTTAAGAATCAGTGGTCCCCGACATCCAAGCCAACTTGGCCTCGCAGATTTTGGTGCGCTCACCCAGCCTCTCCAGCCACTCTCCCCATGGCCCATTGGAGTGAAGGCAGGGTCCTACTTACAGCCACTTGATGCCATAGCACACGCCAGTGTGGAGCGCCAGGGCGAAGAGCAGAGCCTCGCAGACCTGCGGCCGCGCCTTCATCGTCGCGCGCGCCCGGCGCTCTCGGGGATCGCACCCTGCGGGAGCCGCTGCGAAGTCTGCCGTCTGCAGGCCACCACTGCCGGTCCTGCGCGCACGCCGCCTGCAGTCGGGAAGAGCGGGGCGGCGGGTTAAGGCGGTGCGCTGGCGGGGAGGCGTTTTATTCAAATTACAAAGGAGGGGTCGGGCCGGGGAGGCCGAGCGAAGCAGGCGTCCGCTCCCGCCCCGCGCCGCCCGAGACCCGCCGGCGTCAGGCTCGGATTAGGTGAGAACGGAGCGCGGCCGAGGGCGTGTCTCCCAGGCCGGATCCAGGGCTATACCTCCCAGGAAGGTATAGCCCTGGTGCCGCAGAACGGAGGTGCTGGGGGAGACCCAGAAGAGAACCTGGAGAGGACCACAAGCCGCAGGCGACACCCACCCAAGACGCACACAGACAAACTGACGGAAGAGACCCCGCAAAAAGAGGAACGAGGATGCAGGGCCACGGCAGCTGATTCGGGAAGGGATTTATGCTATTAGAATCCACAATATTGATAATTAGTTATTTGCAGCTTTAGTGGTTCTATGTTTCATCCCGAGTTTCCCTTTTGCAGAGAAGTCTCCTAGTGTGATCGCCTTTGCTCCTCCCAGTCCTGGGATCAGTATTATCACCCCCTCCATCTCAATCGAGGAAACCGGAGTCCAGAGATGGGAAAACGACTCGTTGGTGCTGGACTGTTCAGCTCTCGTCTACCTGTGCCTCGCAGGTCAGGTTAGGGAGAAAACAGAAGATTTGTCTTCTCTTGGCACCTACTTTTCAGTATGGGAAAGGGAAATTGGAAAAATGGAACGGTGGTGGATGCCCTTTACACACTGAAGAGGCTGAAGCTCCCCTTCGGACATCCCACTTGAGCGGACTAGGTAGTAGCTCCAGAGCTCCTTAGCTGAGCAGGGAAGCTCCAGGCCTGCAAGAGGTTGCTTGGGACCGCCAGGCGGCGAGCTAGAACCGCGGAGGAGAAGCTACCCCGCCCGCTTGCAGACTGCGAAGCTGCTTTCTGAGGCTTGCCCTCCTCATCATTCTCACCTCATTAACTCCCTTCCCGGCTTCTCCCAAATTTACCAACACCTGGCCTTCGCCCCGAATATGCACAGCCCCTCTCCCCTTCCAAGGAGCAAAGACAAAGGGATTCCTCCCTAAAGGGTCCACGGAGTCTGAAGAAGGAGGTGCCAGATTTGGGGGAGGTGCTGGCGGGGAGGTCGCTGGAACAGGGAAGAGCGGTTCTCATCTGGCTCTCTGAGCTTGGGCAAACCCTCAACCACCCCAGCCTTAGTTTTTCCTTTTATAAAAACAAAGAACGGGATTTCAGCTTCCTGATCTTCGTCTATTCTCTCTCTGCCTGTGTCCACTATAACGCATACCTGTGTAGCCTGTGCACATGTATGTGTTTTGTACATGTGTGAACGAGCGCGCGCGCGCGCGCGCGCACACACACACACACACACACACTGGGATTTGAGACGTCGTAGTTTTCTGGGGCCTTCTGGCAGAATCAAGAGGAATCCAAGTAGAAAACCTTGAAATACTTTCCCTCTCCCGTCCTCCACAGAGTTCCCCAGGTCCGAAGTGCTTGGCACAAACGAGTCTAGGCTGGGATCTCAGGGGAATTTTTGCTACAGTCCGACTCCTCCTCCCATCTCTTCGGTATCCAAATCTTTCCCTCACTATTGAAAGTTTACACACTTCCCCAAACCAGAAAAGTATCTTCAGGATCGCAGCGGAGCGGGGGGAGGGGGCGGTTCAAAACCCCAGTCGTTGTCTCTTTGTTCCCTCCGTAAATGTGGGATCGCAGAAGGCGCCCAGAATTCCTGAGTGGGAAGCGAAGGGCAAGGGCTGGTCTCAGAAGGAAGCTCAAGGACTTACAGCGGGGAATCAGTATCCAGCTCAACTAACTCCCCTAGACCCTGATCGCACAGCAGACAGGTACCCAGGCCTCCAGCTACTCCCTGCTCTTCCCAGCAGTTCCAGCGGCCCTAGACTTCCTCCGCCACTACAGCGCTTTGCTGAGGAAGCACTTTTGGGCCTGGGCCTCTGGGTCCTGACATTATTCTTGTCCTTCCTAAGAAGGTCCAGCCCAGCAATGCGAGCCTCTGGGTCACCGTCTCAGCTTGCGCCCTGAGGGTCAAAGCGCATTCTTGGGGAGTCCCCGGCCCGCCAGGGGGCGCTAGCCTGGGTTCGAAGAAAGATCTGCCCCGGCCTCACACAGTGGGACTTCGGGCATGTCCCCTCCTTTTCCTGGGTTCTAATGTTCCCGTCTTGGATGAAGTGCAGAGGGACTTCCCTCTTGGCCCTGGTTATCTCATAAGACTTGTTTTGGTTAGCCCTGAAACAGACTACGCAACCTCTTACTTCAGCCTGGGCTCCTAGCCTGCGTTGGGGACAGTCTCGTAAAGGGCCCGCGGAAAACAGCGGTGCTTATAGATAAAGAGAGAGTAATCCTTTCTTTTTCTTCTTGGACAAAAAGTCCAAGCTACTTAGCTTGCAGCAGTCGGAGGAATGAGTCTTCCGGGGTTGTGCAAACGCTGGACCCCAAAGGCACTTTAGCCCTGGCCGCCAACAGGTGGTCCTAAGGCTTGGAGCGGTTGAAAGCTCTAGAAATTCCACTTTAGGTAGCCTCCCCGCTTGACCTAACCGGCGAGGATTTGCCAAACCTTTCCCAACCCCAATGTGCCATAATGGCCCAGGATTTGGTGCTGTGCGCCGGGACAATCTCCGCACCAGTATAACGCTCAAGCGGGCCGCTCCGGAAGCCTGGCCGCGAAGCTCTAAAAACGGAAAGGGTTAGACAGGGACTACGAGCCACAGCTTCAAGGTTACCTGCGTGGCTGCGTGAGACCCGGCTTTAATCTCAGCCGAGATTCTGTCAGGATCCTCTATGTTGCGCAAGGTCACCGCGGAGACGCGGTGTTTGGAAAGTAGAAAAGGGAGAGCGTGGAACTCTTGCCACCCGCTGGTGCCGGATCCTGCGTTCCCAAAGACCGTGAGGGACATGGAGGCACCTCAGTGCCACGGGTGGAAGATATGGGGCTGGTGGAACTCAGCCAGATGTTCGGAGCGGGAGCGGCTCCAGATGTGACGCGGAACTGGGGCAGGACTCTCCTCACTACCCCCCAACCTGGAGCTTAGGTCGGTAAACAAAGTCACCCCACCCCTTCCCAGCTGCCTCTAGGTGCCCTTCTTACCACCCGGAGAGCCCCACCTCCGGCACTGGTGGGAGCTGTGGACTTCTCGGTCTTTTGTCGTCCCCCCCCCCCCCCCCGCCTCCTCACACACACCCTCTGTCGCAGTATCCAAATCCCCCACCCCCGGGATGGCTCGGGCGTGACCTCATCAACCCGCAGACTGAGAGGGAGGGGACCGAGTCCTGGGATGGGGGACAAATCGAAAGAGCTGGGGGAAAACTGAAGGAACCGTGCAACCGACCCATCCGGTGACCCTCCTAGTCCCCTGGTCCCCGAGTCATTCCATCAAGCTGTGCTCCGCCAAGCGGAGTTACTCGGAACGCTGCAAGGAGAGAGGTGAGGAAAAGAGCAATGAAGGCCACTTTGGTTTGCTTCCCCAGGAGTAGATGCCCAATAGGGAGGTCTCTTGCGTTCAGTCGACCCTCTCTCCCTACCCTAGCGGGTCCCAGTCCACAGCCCCTGCTCACCTTCGGGGTACTCTCGTGGCGCTCCTGGCCGCCCTTGGGAACTGGGAAAGCGGCCTCGGCCTGCGGGAGCGGCGAGCACAGTCTCTGCCAGACGCCGCACAGCAGGGCGCAAGGGATCCTGGCACTTGGGCGCTGAAGCCGGCTGCTCTCGGCTACGCTCGTCTCTCGGGCCTGCGCTCACGGATCTACGGAACTCTCCCCTCTGCTTGCACGATCTGCGGCGCCCGCCAGCCCAAGCGCTTTATAAGGCGCGGACCGCCGCTTTGATCCGCCCACGTCAGCGCTCCGAATCCCCACCCGGTGGCTCGCGCGGGGCGGGGGCGGGGTCCATATGACGCCTCGGACCCGCGGCGCCCGCCCGGCGCTCCGGGACACTTCGCACCCTATTGCAGTATGGAAGGGAACTTGCTCTCCACAGGCAGAGTTGAAAGCGTGCCTGCTGTGTGCCAGCGGAGCGCCGGGGCGCGCAGGAGGCCCACCTCGAAAGCTTGAAATAACCAGCTAAGATCCTAAACCAGCCAGAGGGTCTATCTTGGGTCACAGTGCGGAGCCCGGTGTCTCAAAGCGCTCTTACTTGCAGCAGGAGTTGGGGGTCCTGAGTCCTGTGCTTCTGTCGTAGCCCTGATCCTGGAAGGTTAGTGGGGCCAACTTTCTAGGCAGCTCAGAGGGGCGCTCGCTTCTAGGAGGTGCTGGGGCTCTGCTATGTGAGGCACACTGTAAACAGACTCCAAGTCGACTTAGACTGCGGCTTGATTGCAGGGGAGTCTTGTGGGCAACTCCACCCAGCGGTCCAGTCCGTAGGGGCTGGGTCCCAGCGGAGGACCAGGTTTCAGAAACTAAACGGCACTGGAGAGGACTTCCCCTGAGATGTAACCCTGTCTCCCAAGCTGTCTGTTAGACTTTTCCTACTCATTGCAGCTGCAAACGAAGTGTCTTTCACGGGTTTCACCGGGGTAACCCACATGCATACCCAAACACACGCCCAAAGGTGTGTATGGGGTGCCCACAATCCATAATGGCCCTGAAACCTCCTAGTCCAATAGCCCTCTTGCACCCTGGGCTGGGGCAAACCATCACAATGGCTACAAACATACTCTCAGGAGATACCTGTACATATCCCATGCCCACTTGCTCAGTAGTCCATGGGTGTGGAGTAGTCATATACATGCCATTAGATTGGCACTCAACACAGACTGCCCTCAAACCGTTCATGCATAAACATACAAGTTGTTTAAATGTCCCTGTATTTAACTGTCTTGCCCACAAGACAAAAATAATAGACCCCCCCCCCAAAAAAAACATCTATACTCTCTAGTCAGGATTAACATCCCAGACTGGAAAGCTAAGGCTCAAAAAGAAGTTGCTGGAAAGCCTGGAGCTAATGCCAGACTCAGATATCCCCTGCCCAGGGTCAGTATAGCAGGGCCTGTGGTAAGCAGGTGGGAGGGGTAGACTCCCTGGACTCCCCGGGACTGAAGGAGGCCAGGAGTCAATTCTAGGACTCCCATGGCCTCGCTGTGGCCTCCCCCCTAACTGTGCATCTCTACCTGGTGGGTGGAGAACAGGGCACAGCTCAGGTGGGACATTTTGCTCTAGGCAGGATGGAGAAGTGATAAGGCAAAGATGCCAAAGGCTTGAATTGAGAGTCAGAGGATCTGGACCCAGCCTACCACCACCTTCGCTCCCCAGTCTCCAATCCCTAAAATAAGGAGCGTTCTCAAAGAGGCTCCTTTGGTTCTCCTTGGGAGAAGGTTGCTTATCATCTTTAGTGCCTATTAACTTTTTATCTACTCTTTCTATCCCCCTTCTCTGTCTAACTTTCCCCAAGAGTCCTTCTCTGCCAGGCCTGTACTGGACACCTAGGGCTTGGGCTCTAATTCAGTGGGAACAAGACTGTTGCCCTGGCAAGGCAGAGCAGGACAAGGTATCACACCCTTGCTGCTGGGAGCACTCACTCACCCTGCCTCTCTCAGTCACCAGGGAGATACTAGCTATCTAGTAAGTCAAGATAGCATTTCAGAGGGCTTCCTTCCGGTCACACTTTTCCAGCCCCACCCTGCAAGTGTCTTACCCAGGGAGGCACTAACTGTAGTTCTTTCTGCCATGCTGAACCCCCACCACCGCTGGCCCCCTCCACTCACTTCTGCTTCCTTCCCTGAAGGCTTGGTGGGGATGGTGGGGGCCAGATGGCTGCTTCCAGGAACCCCTAGGTAGGGGCCAGGAGAGCTAGTTACAGTGAACTCAGCACTGGTTTGCTCTGAGATAAGCAATTTGCTCTCTCTGAGCCCTAGCCGTGGGTGAGAGTTGAGCTAGGTAACCTCCAGAGTCCTCTGGCCCGAGAACCCAAGTCCTAATTCTGATCTATAGCAAAAGAGGGGAGGGAGGGGAGAGAAGAAAGGGAGGGATGGAGAGAGGAAGGAAAGCTTACACTGCAGCTACTCTCTCTCTCTCTCTCTCCTGATACCCAGGGATTCCTGATCTTAACCCTAGATGAAACTGACAGAAACCCTTGCTATCATTTCCCAGAGGGATGCAGAGGTGTCCTGCTCTGCCTTGCTGACAATCTAGTCTCTGTTGAATTGAGAAAGGCTTGTCTGGGGGCGAAGGAGCATTGATTTGAGCAGAAGGGTCTAGTCTGGCTGCCACCTGCCCTAGGCTTAGCATGCCTGGAGCCTAAACCCTAGGCAAAGGGAGGCTACTAAGTAACCATTGTGTTGCCAAAGCCCCGAGGCCTGGCGCTCACACTTTCCTATGCTTGCCCACTGGGGAACTCTGAGGAAGTGGTTCAGCCACCAAGTTCCTTGCCTTTATCATTTGCACCACAGAAAACACAAACCTCCCCCTAAAGCTTCTGGAGGATAATGGATAGAAAGGGCTTGTGTATGCCTTTACTGCAGTGTGAGCCACTGCACTGCACCTCCCAGGCCTGTCCTCTGTCTCAGGCACAGCCCTGGCTCTCTGCATGTGAGCCCACCAAGCCCCAGGCTTGCAGAGAGGTTGTGCAAGAGACCGGCAAACCTGGTTCTACTCACCGCCTGGGAGGGGCCTGTCCTCCCCCTCCTCCTCCTCCTTCAGGGCCGCAGGGGAGGTGTTGTTATTCTACAGCACCCAGGGAGAGGGTGGAGAGAGGCTGCTTTCCTGGGTGCACATAAGGAAACACCACAGGTCATGTCTGCTGAGGCGTCACTTCTGAAGGGCTGCTTTCAGTTCCCATTGTTGAGTGGCCTTGGTGTTCCTCAGGCCTCTGTAAACTCCAGGAGAGAAACCGAACCTCAGCTAGTGCACCTGCAAGAGACTTGGGCCACTGCAGGAGCAGCCAGTGGCCTGGAGGAAGAGCTGTACCTTCATTCTCTTCACCGAAGCCACCCAACTTGAGCCTGGCCCTTGCTGTGACAGCCTGAAGCCTTTCCTCTCCTGATTCTGTGTCAGTCCCAGAGAAAGGGCTGGTTGACTGCTTGGGTCATGTTTCCTTTAAGTGACAGCCGGTAAGAGGATGCTGGGAAGGACCAGAAGAGAACCAAGGAGCAGGGAGCCACCAAGCATGCATCTGGGTGCAGTTTCTTCTGTCATCCAGCTTCTATTCCCCTCCTTGGAATGTGAGCCAGTGTCACAACCTGGGACCAACTGGAAGATGCAGAGCCAAGGCACAGGCTAGAGCTGAAGGAAGCCTCTCCTCCCTGACATTGTTTTCTCAGCTATCACATCCACGAGAAGGCTGACTTACACACTCTGCCACAGAAGTCTGTCCTTCCACTCTTGATCTGGGCTGGCTCATTACTGTTTGTCTAGTGTGACCAAGGCAAGCTGGAGTTCTGTCAGGCCTCAAGTCCTCGAAGGTTCCCTCTCAGCTCCCAGGGACAGGGGTGGGCACTGGGCTACATGAGATGAACACACTAAGAATGAAAAGATGGGGCTGAAGATAGTGCAGCAGGTAAGAGGATTAAGGATATGAGTTCAAATCCTCAGCATCCGTGTATAAAGCTGGGTGGGTAGCATGCGTCTCTAACTCAGCTGTTGGGAACTAAGACAGGAGGACTGCTGAGGTTTGCTGGCTGCCAGCCTAGGTTCAAATGAGAGACCCTGATGCAAAGGAACAGGGCAGAGTGACACGTAGTGGCCTCTGTGTGCACACACACCACACACACACACACACAAATACACAGTTAGCAAGCCAAAATATGCAGTTATTACATAATGTTACTTCCCAGTCTCAGCATCTCAGAAGTGAGCCACTCTCATAGCCCTAAGGTGGTCAGAAGTCCGAGAGGGACACGGGACATGGGATAAGTGGTGCCTTTGTCTCAGCCCCTGCTGCATCCCTGTGTGTGTGACATCAGAGTCAGACAGGATCAGTTCCTCCACAGTGCCACGTGAAAGAGTCAACATCCCTCAGCCAGCCTTGCTCACCAATCCCAGAGGCAGGATTCCCCACCTTCCACTGTTCAATGCAATCTCTACTATTATGGGATGGCTCTGTCTGCAATAGGACCCTCATCCCCTCCAGAGCAAAGCCCCGTAAGTGCTGAAGACGCTGGCTCTCTTCCTAGGATCCCCTTTACAATGGGACAACATTGGGGTATCACAGGGGTCTCTGACCTTGGCAAAGTAGCACAATTTTGCTAACGGCAAGTATTTAAATGGTCATGTGCCTCAATCGCCACACAACCAGTATGTTCACTAGGGCCTAAGCCTGGGGGGCTCTGCCATGTTCTGAACTTCGGCCATGCCAGCTGTCTCCGTATGGCTCACCCTTGTGCCTGAGTCTTGGGTCTCAGCTGGAAAATGGGAATGAGTTTTACCACCTAGGGGTGTAATAGGGCCTAGGCTAGATGATGGATGTGAAATGCGGGGCCGTAGCGGCTCCCTGATAAAGGCAAGTTCCTCTTCTGCCAGGTACATAAACTATTCCAGATGGGAAACTTGCTGGTTTGTGTGTAGGTGGGAGAGGAGCTGTCAGCGGGCTAGTGGGAGAGGGGTGGCCATCGGGGTATGGGGGAGTTACAGACAAGATGGGGAAGCATGGTGTCAGGGAAGGGCGAATCCATAGCTCAAGCTGCCAGTCTGTCTGAAGAGGAGTGGGAGTCCTTCCGTCCTGCGGGCCAGCCACAGGAGACAGGGAGGTCTCCAGACAGAGGGGCAAGGTCAGGTACAGCTGGCCTCTGGTCTGGAGCAGGCAGGTCCGAGAGTCTTGTACCTGAGGAAGGCATGGGACAGCTGCTACAGATGGCCACACTTGTGGGAAGCAGGCTCTTGGCCTTCTAGCCTAGACCCTTCACTCTGTATCTTTAGGCTTCCTGATGGGAAGAAGTGGGGAAGTCAAAAATGCAGCCAGAGAGAAGGATAGACCAATAAATCAGAATGTGAGCTAACCTTACCTACATGGTGGAGAAAGGGTAGATCAGAGTGTGGGCTAACCTTACCTACATGGTGGGGAAGGGTAGATTAGAGTATGGGCTAACCTTAACTTTTTCTTTTTTTTCCCTTTTTTTTTGTTTTTTGTTTTGTTTTGTTTGTTTATTTTTTGTTTTATTTTGAGACAGGGTTTCTCTGTGTAGCCCTGACTGTCCTTGAACTCACTGTGTAGACCAAGCTGTCCTCGAACTCAGAGCTGCGCCTGCTCTGCCTCCCAAGTGCTGGGAAGAGGCGTGTGCCTCCACCGTCCTAAGAGTTCACAGTTTCTGAACTCTGCCACGGTTACAGGCCCCTGTGAGCCTTCAGACTGCTTTGAGAGGAATGAGTGCTAGGTAGACATGATTAGTCCCATTCTTAAGATGGGGAGACACAGGCCAGGCAGGAGAAGTGACATGCCCTAGACCAGTGGCAGATGCGTGACTTTAGCTGGGCTGGAATCTAGGCTTCCTCCCTCTCACTCCCACCCTCTCTGTCCCTAGAACTGAGGATTGGCCAAGACATTCGCCCAGGACTCGGTGATTTGAGCCAGAGAGAGGCTGACAGCCGTCAGCAGACAGCACTTAACCCAGATTGACAATTTAATTGTGCAAATGTGGATGAGGCACAGTTGTATGCAAGGAAATCCAGACGGTCTGGCCCTCTGGGGATCCTCCACCGGCACCCCAGTTGCTGGGGAAACAGGAGGAGGTGGGGTGATGTCACCAGCTGTAGCTCAAGCATGGGGGTTGGGCCTCTCCTTCAGGGCTGTGGGCCTAGCTTCAGGCTCTTACCCTCAGGTATAATCCCATTCCTTACAGTTGGGGTTCATGGAGCTCCAGGGGGTTGCAGTGACGTGCTTAGGTCACAGGGGCAATCAGAGCCGCAATGAGCCTGGTCCAGGCAGTCCGTAGACACATTGAGAACAGAATAGGCCAATCACCTGTGAGGACCCATGCCCAGCTCACTGCCTTACAAAAAACCAGATGTGTGTAACTGTGGTGAGGGCTGCTTGGTCCCTCTGCAAAACAAAGGCTATCTGGGGTGAGGCGGTGATACTGTCAAATTCACAGGAGCCTTAAATGAGCAAGAGCCCTGGGTTGCCACTCAGCAACTCTCTCTGGCTGAGGGGGCACTGAGCTCAGAAAGGGCAGATTGCCAGACCAGTCACCCAGAAGGTTGGGGAGGCACTGGGCTGTCAGCAATCTACTTCGTTTTTGGAACCCACAGAGCTCAGGACAGGTAGGTAGTTCCACTTGCTGCTATCACCGGGAAGCTCCCATTGTCTGAAGCATTTTCCCAGAATCCCCAGCTTCTCACCTGTGAGGGAATATGAACCCCACCCCCCCCCCAGCATAAGTAGCCATGGCCCTTAGCCATGCCCTCTTCTATACCAGCCTCTCTCTCTCTCTCTCTCTCTCTCTCTCTCTCTCTCTCTCTCCCAAGTCAGGATTTCTCTGTGTAACAGTTCTGGCTGTCCCAGAACTCACTTTGTAGACCAGACTGGCCTCAAACTCACAGAGATCTGCCTGCCTCTGCCTCCTGAGTACTGGGATTAACGTATGCCACCACTGCCCACTGACCTCCACTGTTTTCAACTGTATGGAAATCAATTTTATACTGCAGTTCAGAAAACTGAGGCTCAAGAGCCATTGCTCACTTACACCCAGCCAGAAAGCAAAAAAACAAAAACAAAAACAAAAAAAACAAAAAAACAAAAAACAACCCTGGATCTTAAGCCAAGATCCCTTGCCCTCCAAACACCATAACTACCTTCTTCTCTGGCTGGTAGTGTAATCGGCAGTGCCCTCGATACCCAGGGCAGGAGGTGGCGATTGTGTTGCCTTCCTCTTGTTTCTGTTGACAAAGGTACCCCACCTCCTACCCACCCTCCTCTTCTGAGTGTTGGGCTGAGGAGAAGTGCCAGCCACAGAGCCCAGGACCATGACAGAAGGCCAGGTTTTCTAGAGAATTCTATATTTCTAGCTACGTAACTGGTCTAGGAAGAGTATGTGACCCAGAAGGAACACACTGAGCAATCTACCTGGGGTAGCACAAGTGAAATCTGGGAGGAGCTTTCAGCTCAGCGCTTCCTCCCAGGTGAAGCTGAGAAAGCAGGGGTAGAGAAGAACCAGGTGAGGAAGGGAGCTCATTGGAGGTCCTGAGCATTTCCCCGGGTCTCCTCCCCTGGGTCTCACCCAATGAGGGTCTCTGTCCTCTGTCCGTGGGTGCAGTCCTGCCTGAGGCTCTCTGTGTGGCTGGGCTAGGCTCTCCCTACAGGAGCAAAGGATCCAATCCTCTAGGAACTGATGGTCGGAGGTGGAGATGGATGTGGGCAGTTCTGGGTTCAGGTCACTGCTTGCTCTCTGGACTGTAATCGCCTCTCTTTAACTTGATGGCACCAGTCTTGGTGTGCTAAACATTCCCCAAGACCTATACAACTACCGTTAAAAACTGATGCGTGACTTCCTCATCACTTCCACCCACCATCCTCTGGGACCCCCCACACTTGTTAGTAGCAACTCCCCAACACGAGTCACCATCCCAAACTCTTAAAAGCATTATTTTCTTTGAAACAAAACTTTATGGATTTTTCTCCACTGGACACTTCGAGCTCATGTTGTAATTTCCCCACGTAGCCACACGTGTGGACATTCCATTTCTTCATGTGATGGATGTCACTCCGCCACACGCCACCGCACGGATACCCTGCCTTCTGTTTATCCGTTCAGCAGCTGAGTGGGCACCTGGACTGTTTCCCCTTCTGGGCCATTACAGATAATGTCGCTACGGACGTTCATGTGCAAACATCTGTAGGAGATATATGTCTTCGGTTCTTTGGTGTATGTACCTAGGAACGGAATTGCTAGATGATACGGTAACTCTGCAGGACTTTGGGAAAGCTGCCAAACCGTCTTTTTTCACATTTCTATCAGCAATGCAGGAGAGATCCAATTTCTCAGCAGCCTTGACAAAGCTTGCCGTTTTCCGTTGTTTTTATTATAGCCGTCTTAGTGTAAAGAGGAATCTCGTTGCTTTTTAAACTGTATTCTGAGACAGGGCCATCTGGAGCCCAAGCGAGCCTCAACACAGAGCCAAGAATGACCTTGGACTTCTGATCCTCCTGGCCTCGGCCTCCCAAGTGCTAAGATTACAGGTACGCTGCCCTGAGGATCAAACTCAGGACTGTTGTGTGAATACCAGCCAGGCACTCAACAACTGAGCCGCTTCCCACTTCTGCTCTGTAGTTCTGATTTGCATTTCCCCAATGACAAATGCAAATGAGCCTCAATCTATATGATAATCGGCTGTTTCTATATCTTCTTTGGAGAAATGTGTATTCAAATTGTTTTTGTTTTTCGAGACAGGGTTTCTCGGTGTAACAGTCCTGGTTGTCCAGGAACTTGCTCTGTAGACCAGGCTGGCCTCCTGAGCCTGGGATTAAAGGCATGTGCCACTACCAACCGGCTCAAATATTCTTTTTCCATGTAAAATATTGGGTAATCAGCAAGGTGTGATTGGTACAGTCTTACAGTGCTAACAACACTCAACACGTGGAAACGGGAGGATTCGAAGTTCAAGGCCACCCTCGTCCTTGGAGGTCAGCCTGGACGGCATAAAACTTTTGATCATGGGCTCAGTGGTTAAGAGCACTGTCTGCTCTTCCAGAGGTCCTGAGTTCAATTCCCACCAACCACATGGTGGCTCTAAACCATCTGTAATGAGATCTGGCGCCCTCCTCTGGCATGTGGGTATACATGGAGGCAGAAAGTTGTAAATATGTCTTTTAAAAAAAAACTTTTGATCACTTCCACAGACTCTGAGATGTTTAGGAAGGGCTCAAGACCCTGTCTTCCTGTTTCTGCCCGCCCCCCCCCCCCCTTGGGCTTGCATCAGGACCCAGGTTGGGTTGAACAGTTCGCTGGAACACCAGGAACAGCTGTGGTCAATCACCGGAGCCAGAACTAGAGGAACACTGGGCGTCAGGGCTGCCCCAGGGAGCCGGAGGCACCCCAAATATCAACCTCCGTCTAGGCCGTCTTCTCTAATCAATCACGTTAAAAAAAAATGGAGGGGGAGGCTGGGGTGTAGCTCATTTGGTGGAATGCTTACCTAGTCGACATTAAGCCCTGGGTTCAAGCCCCAGCACTACACACCTGCAATCCCAGCACTTAAGAGGTAAAGGCAAGAAGATCAGAAGTTCAAGGTCGTCTTTGGCTCTGTAGCCAGTTGGAGGAGACCAGAAGGAGAAACGTGAAGCCCTGTCTCCAAAAAGAAAATAAAATCTTGTTAAGTGTATAATTCACTTAAGTTTATTCAAAGTTGTACAGAAATCCTTTCTATCATCTTAATGAGAGGGAAACTGAGCCCAGAGAAGAGCAGGCCTTTCCCTGGGTCTCATGACTGGCTGGTTAGTCAGCAACAAAGTTAGAGCAAAGTCCTCTGACACCCCGTCTGTGATGTTCAGAGGGCACAGGCTCGGTCGACAGGCACACCCTGTGCCATACCCTGGCCATGAGAAGTGTCTAGTGCAGGCTGCTGAGTGGGGTCAACTAAATGGGTGTGATTGTCTGATCCATCAGTCAGGTCCTCAGACTGTCCCCCTGACTGTCCCCCTGACTGTCCCCCTGACTGTCCCTCTGACTGTCCCTCTGGCTGTCCCTCTGACTGTCCCTCTGGCTATTCCTCTGACTGTCCCCCTGACTGTCCCCCTGACTGTCTCCGACTGTCCCTGACTGTCCCCCTGACTGTTCCTCTGACTGTCCCCCTGACTGTCCCTCTGACTGTCTCCGACTGTCCCTGACTGTCCCTCTGGCTGTTCCTCTGACTGTCCCCCTGACTGGCCCTCTAGCTGTCCCCCTGACTGTCCTCCTGACTGTTCCTCTGACTGTCCCCCTGACTGTCCCTGACTGTCCCCCTGACTGTCCCCCTGACTGTTCCTCTGACTGTCCCCCTGACTGTCCCCCTGACTGTCTCCAACTGTCCCTGACTGTCCCCCTGACTGTTCCTCTGACTGTCCCCCTGACTGTTCCTCTGGCTGTTCCTCTGACTGTCCCCCTGACTGTTCCTCTGACTGTCCCCCTGACTGTCCCCCTGACTGTCCCCCTGACTGTCTCCAACTGTCCCTGACTGTCCCCCTGACTGTTCCTCTGGCTGTCCCCCTGACTGTTCCTCTGGTTGTCCCTCTGGCTGTTCCTCTGACTGGCCCCCTGACTGGCCCTCTAGCTGTCCCCCTGACTGTCCCTCTGACTGTCCCCCTGACTGTTCCTCTGACTGTCCCCCTGACTGTCTCCAACTATCCCTGACTGTCCCCCTGACTGTTCCTCTGACTGTCCCCCTGACTGTTCCTCTGGTTGTCCCTCTGGCTGTTCCTCTGACTGTCCCCCTGACTGTTCCTCTGGCTGTCCCTTTGGCTGTTCCTCTGACTGTCCCCCTGACTGTCCCTCTGGCTGTCCCTCTGACTGTCTCTCTGACTGTCCCCCGCCCCTCCTCCAGATGGAGTTTCATTTACAGCCCAGAACACAGTCTACCCGATGTATTGGAGCATAACGTGCCCTACAAAGGGGCCTGTCAGAGGGCTGATTCCCACTGCAATGGTATTGATAGGGAAGGTTACTAGGAGGTGGGTCACCACCTTCATAAACAGACGAATGTTTTTCCTAATAAATTAGACCAGTTCTCACAAGAGGGTGTTCCGTCTCTCCAAGGTGGATGATAAATCAGCCCCCCCCCTCCGCCCCATCTCATGCTTCCTTCTGCACGTGCCCACTTGGTCTTCCATTTCTTCACCATCAATAGATAAAACACAAAGCCCTCATCAGAAGCTGACTAGACGTGGCTACCATCAAATCTTGGGCATTTAAGATCATGAGTACATTAAGCCTCTTTATTACCTCTGGTGTTGTAACAGCAGCCTTAGAGACACCTTCATGATTGGCCTATTCTCTGTCTCCTCCATCGCATTCTAGTTCCAAGAGGTTTCTTGACAATGCTTGGGAGAGAGAAGGTGTTTGGTAAATAGTGTTGAATGGATGAATATTTGGCTGGTATTGTGCTGTCTCGGGGCAGAGTTCTGTTGAACTATTATGCTTGTTTTACAGGTATTAGCTGAGGTTGAGAGAGCCTGCCTGGACCCTAATGGCCACTATTTTCCCTAACCTTGGTGTTGTTAGAGGAAACTGGAATAGAGTCAGGGTGGTTTGAAGAAAGGAGGGGACAAGCTTCTGGATTTTGCCATTGTGATTAGGACTACAGAAACTAGAGGTTTCTTGGGGTCTTGGCTCCAGCCTGTTCATTTTCTGTGTAAATTCCTGCACTGACTTAGCTTACATTCCACATCTCAGTCAAAATGGAAAAAAGAAAAAAAAACATTGCTCATTTTTTAAACGGCTTTGGCTTTGTGAGCGCCACATGAGCCCCAAGGCCCTCTGGGAAACATTACTGACACTTCGTGTGGATGGCTGGGCCAGGGTCCACTCATCTCCGGAGCTTGTGAGCGTGCGGCAGATGGTGACTCTATCGGCAAGCCTGGGACCAGACCCCTGAGCCAGGAAGAAGCCAGGTGCAGGGCAGCAGGAGCTGCCTCAAGATACCTCACACTGTATCCACGGGGCCTGGATGGCTGCCTTCCTGGGGCTCTATGCAGACCTGATACACATCACAGGCACTCTGGTCTGAGCCTCTCCCGCAGGCAAACCTCAGAGCAGGAGGACAGCCCTGCCGCCCGACTGTAAGTCTTACTTGAGATGCCAAGGCTGAGCGACTGGGACTGGCTAGGCAGAAACCACCTGATCGAGCCCAATCCTTTACAATTGAGAAAACAGGCTCAGGGAGGGGCAGGGTCACACAGCCAATCCACAGAGCAGGCAGGGGTCCTGGACACAGTCTTTGGATTAGCAGCCGAGAGTATTTCTTATAATATCTTGCACGGAAACAGTTCCGTTTGGGTGGAAACTCTGCTGTTCCTGAAGACACCAGACCTTCCCAGAATCTGGTCTAAGGTAGTCTTCCAGGATCTGCTGTCAAGGATTGGTCCTCAGGGAACAGCTGTTGGCAAAGAAAGGGGAGCTATTGATTATGGCTGGGGTCGAGAGGGGGTGGTTTAGATCTGGGGGGGATGGAGCAAGAAAAGATAGGGGAAATGGGGGGCATATCAGGAAAACTAACCAAAGGTATGTTTTCATATTTACAACCGTCTGTATTTTCTACTGTCCTCTGGTTAGTTTTCATATTTGAAAGTGATCAAGTGTTTGATTTGTTTGAACAAGTGGTCTGTTTAGAGTGGTCCTGCTTTGACTGTGTCTATCAGTTCTGAGACACACGGCAGCCTGTGCTTGAGGGACCCTCACCGTTTAAAGACAGAAGGCAGCAACTGAGGATCAGGGCATCCAGAGCAAAACCAAGGCTCGGGAAAAGTCACACACTGCCCTTAGCCCCAAAGGCCAGCTGTACTGTCTGGGAGATGTGTCCTCCCCAGTGCCCTCAGCGGGTCTCCGTGAGGAGGTTGTGTCACCAGGGTGTGTGAATCTCAGAGTCCAGGCTCACCAGGCCGTAGCTTCTCAGAGACGTGGGTCCCAAGAGGGAATGGGGCTGGGGTGGGGTTGCCTGAAGTCAGGGTAATGTTGGGACCAGCCTGCCTGACCTGTGAGGTGTTGAGAGAGACCAGTGTCAGGACTGCCAGTAGTGGCCACACTCCAGTCACGAGGACCTGCCACCCAGAGAAAAGGTTAGTTAATGTGTGTACAGCATTTAAAACCCACCCTGGCACGATAATAAAAATGTCTTCACTGAAAGTTGGCTGCGGTCTATGGCAGAGAAGGGTAGGGTGTGGGTCCTGAAGAGAAGCCATTGGCTCCTGGATCATGTACCCTGCTGGAAGCCCTCCTTCTGGAAGGTTCCATTCATGCCTGTCCTGCCTCTGACCAGCTTAATCATCTGTGCCACACTCAGGCACCGAAAACCCCAAGTTGACAATTCTGAGCAATGGGGTCAATTTCTGGCCTTCCCCTCTTGGCTTCCCTATGATATCCAGGGCTGAATGGAATCACGGCTCCCTCCCTCTGACATCCCCCCTACCGAATTACATAATGCTTACCTCCCAGGAGTACTAAGCTAGACCTCAGGGGCTCCCAAAAATTCAGAATGCCAAATCCTGTGTGTACACTTTGCCTACTCCTCTTCCAGTGATGAACACAAGGGGCCACTGAGGCCCAGAGACAGTACCCAACTCCTACTCCCTGGCTGTATAACTAGCTGGTGAGCCACGTTTGGCTGGAGCTGGACCAGGTCTGGGGTTCTCCCCCTAGCCTCCTGTGCTCCGCCTACCCCTGTGTCCCCAGAGGCCCCTCTGGAGATGCTGCCTCACCCCCCACCTTCGTGGCACCCCTCACCTGGTCTTCGTTTGCATCCTTCGCCATCTCTGACTGGGGGTAATTCTTGCCAAGCCAAGCGGGGTCAACCCCCAGGGAGCCGGCGGCTAACGAGCTTCAGAT
Source organism: Microtus oregoni (assembly GCF_018167655.1). Taxonomy (NCBI): domain Eukaryota; kingdom Metazoa; phylum Chordata; class Mammalia; order Rodentia; family Cricetidae; genus Microtus; species Microtus oregoni. The sequence continues at coordinate 2,204,488 of NW_024543077.1, read as the reverse complement.
GTTCTCAGCCTGGACACAGCCGGTCCTCAAACACAGCACTGATTGCAGAAGCCTGGCCTGGCCTGGCCAGCGTGCTGTGGTGTGGTGAGGTGTGGTACAGTGTGGTAGGGCCAGTGCTTTCCGACACAGGTAACCAAGTTCCTGCTGGGACGCAGCAGGCGCCTCTGTTTTAACCCCCAAAACCTCTCTGGAGCCTCAGTACCCAGAAGGTGGGAAGAAGAGCAAGGGGGCTGGAGGCCAAATGCACTTGGCTCACTGAGCAGCTTGGTTTTTCCTTTTGAACTTTTTCTGGACTTGGAGTTGGCATTTTCCCCAAGAGACCAGAAGACAGAGAGGAGGAGGGGTGGTTGACTTGCCTGTCTGCTGATCTGTGCACCTATGGGTGTGACAAACGTCACTGTTCCTACTGGATCTACAACTACCATCCTTCTGTTTATAGGAGAAGAAACAGAGGTTTGAAGAGAGTTCCGGCTCCCCGCGACAGCCCACTCTGTGTACTATAGAAAGTGAGACATTTCAAAAGCCCAGGATGGTGCTTTGAGCAGGGTGGAGCTGTCATTCCCGGGGTTCCAGCCGCTGAGGCTGGGGTTGCAGCTGACTCATGCCTCAGTCTTGACAAAGCAGCAGATCTCAGAGACCTGGCAGGGGTCATCGGCTCACTCACAGGTGAGGTAATGCCACCTGCAATGCCACTTTCTCAGCCATGCCCAGACTGTGATCCACCACTGGGGGCTTTGTCCCACCCGACTGGGAAGAGCTCAGACTGCTTTTTAGCTGTGCAAACCTGCTGGTTTCCTCTGCCTCTGTGCACCTCCATCCCCTTAGTTTCTCATGAGGTCATCTGTGTGGTCCACTGAGTTAATATTTGTATAGGGCTAAAAGGATGCCTGGCCCAAGCTCACAACCGGTCCGTGTGTTAGCCACTATTATGCTTAACCTTGTAGAAACTGAGGCAGTGCAGCACCAGAGTCTCAACTTCAGCTTCCAGTTGGACCCCTGGGGCAGGTTGCTGAAGTCTGGAGACCTGGGTTCCACTCCCGGCAAATCTTCTTATTAGTCTGGATGGGACCTGAGAATATGCAATTCCAGGTAATGCCGCTGTCTGGGGACCTGCTGCTCTAGGGGACTTGGCTGTGCGAATGGGGGTAATTTGGAGCATGAGTAGGCCATGGGAGATGACAGTGAGTGTGAAGGGTGTTGATGAGTCCACAGCACCTAATTCTGAATTTCTTCCCAACTCCTTGCAGGACAGAACTTAGGTTGTTTCCCTCTTGTATACCGGGCTGGGTTCTTCCATAAAACAGGGGCCACTAGCAATCCTTCCTCCAGGGCTATGTCTGGACAACTCAAAGCCTTGCACACTGACATCCGCCATGGCAGACCATGCAACACTATGGCAAAGATGGTTGCATGGGTGGAAGGCGCTAGGTTGGAACGCTACCACCGTCACTAACTGCAGTCCACACCTTGGGTTTATTCCTGTTTTATTCCTGATTCCCTGAACCCAAGCTGGGATGGTCACTGCCACACTGTCCCCCACTCCCTGCGGCAAGAGGGCAGGATGCTTACTCCGGCCACAGGCTGCATAAAGGGGCCTGTGTCCTGGTCACTCACCTCCCACCGCGCATCCAGCGGTTTTCTATTTCAGTTGCTGTAAAAATATCACCTTTGATCTCAGCTTGTGGTGAAGGAGAAGATGAAGAAGAAGAGGAGGAAGAGAACCACAGATGGGCTGTTTTCCTTCTCCCCACTCTTACACCCTCCCCTCAGCACCCTGCTTGCTACACTCCTCACCAATTCTCTCCCCGGTTTTTTCTCCCTTTGGCTCCAAAGCCTCTAGCCCTTCGGAATCTGCTAGCCCTACCTCTGAGTCGTATGCCATGATGGGGTTGGGTACTGAAGGAACAGTGTGAATGAGGGGCCTGTGAGGGAAGCTGCCCTCTCTCTTCCTCCCCCTCTCTACCCCTTCACATCTGCTCCTGGGCCAAGAATCTCCATGATTCCCTGCTTGATCCGGTTCATGCACTTCTCCAACCGCCGTCAAGCGCATGGTATCAATCACAGTTCTGCATCTGTGAAGTCTCCAGGCCTCCCCAGAGTGGAGTAGGAAGGCTTGAGGAACCTGAATGTTTACATCACTCAGAGAGCCCATCAGCAGCCCATATTTGCCTGGAGGGGTGCCCTTCAGCAAATGATTTCCTCTCTGTCTTCTGGCTCGAGTGGGGGCACACTCCCAGCACACACTCACCTGACCGAAATCTTGAATCTCTTTTCTCTACACAACCTGGAGAAGGATTCAGAGGCCACCCAGCTCTGCTATCCCTCACCCTGGCCATCTGAGACATTCAGAGCCTGCCCTGCCAGGCTGATGCTTCCCAGCCAGGGCACTTTGGTGTGAAAAGTCACCTTCCCACCCCCTGGTTGCTCCAGCACTGACTGGCACCCTTCTGCCTAAAGGGTCCCAGTCCTACCGTGACCACCTCCTTGAGAAGTCTCCTGGCTGACAGGCATTTTGCACCAGCGGAGACAGCAAACAAAGCCTTGAACTTCTGACTCACCTCAGTTCTGAGCTATTGTGATGTATTCTTTTGGCTCCAGCTTTTCTAGAAGGGCAGAAATACCACTCAGTCAACAAATACCTCATAGGTCGTCCACACCCAGCCCCCCTGCTGACGTGGCCAAGGCTTTTCCTTAGGGAGAAGGCCCTCTAAGGAGAGACACAGGCGTCAAGGAGACTAGAGATCAATCAGGAAGGCTGGGGAGAGCTGGAGGAAGGTTACCTGGAGAGAGGGAACAGAAATGGCAAGGCTAGGAATTTCTGAGATGCTGGGGCAGCCTGGAGGAGAGGGCCAGGTTTGAATGGAGCTACAACCTAAGTGTTCAAGGTGGAGTGTGGGGGTCAGTTGAGCAGGGTGTGTGTGAGGGGGTGCGGGGGTCAAGTCTCAGGTAGCCAGCAGTGGCAAGCAAGTAGCTGGGTGGCTAGTCCCAGGCAGAGGGAGCCCCTGAAGGAAGGCAGTGGTCTGGGGACAGGCGGTTTTGAGCAGAGGATGAAAGGTTCTGGGTGTGTGTCCAGGCCACAGCCTCTTTTAGCAGGAACCACAGCTCACCAGGGCCTTGACTGAGTCCGCTCACAGAACAGCCCACAACTCTGGGCAAGGCAGCCAGAGTGGCCACCACTGGACAAGGGGTTCAGGATGCAGACCAGACTCATCGGTGTCCCCAGAGCCCAACCCAAGGCTGGACCAAGCAGGCGCCAGTGACAACAGGCTGTGGACTAACAAGATGCTTTACAAATGCTTCCAGCCGGCTTGAGGTTTTTCCTTCTAGCTCACATCTTCAGACCCGCGGAAGTGGGAGGCTGTAGCCAATCTCCAAAGACACCTCACACAGCTGTAAGGAATTCGGGGAGTCTCTGAGAAAATAATCTTCTCCCTCCTCTCCCGGGACAGGTTTTGCTGCCTCAGTTTCCCCTTCTTGACATCAAGATGTGTGTGCGCACATGTGGGTGTGTCCGTGCTCACGGAAGGAACCATAGTAACTGAAATTGGCTGGAGTTGCCTCTTCCTCTGGTGCCTGGCCATGGGGGTCACCTCCTGTCACCCCCAACTTTACCAGGGCAGTCCCTACACCGGCTACACTTCCCGGGCCTCTGGAGAGTCGTGCGGTGGAGGCCGCTTTTTCCCGTGAGTCTGAACCATATTGCTTGCAGCTGCACCAGGACTCAGCACATCTGGCCTGGCTCAAGCCAGAGTCAGGAGACGCCAGTCCGCCTCCCACCGCTGGCGTCCAGGATCCGGGCGGCGCGGTACCTATGACAGCTGTGGCGCCCGGGACGCGGAACCCCGTGCAAGACAGGACAGGGCAGACTAGGGCAGGACTGGACCGGACCGGGCAGGGTGGAGCAGGACAAGGCAGGACCGGGCAGGACGGGGCAGAGCGGGACAAGACGGGGTAGGCAAGGAGCGAGCAGGACAACAGCGCCCGGGTGAACGAGGCAAGGCGTGGCAACGCGTGGGAAGGGCGCGGCGGGGTGGGACAGAACGGGGCAGAGGGGGGCAGGGCAGGGTAGGACTGGACCTGGACAGGACGGTGCAGAACCGGGCAGAAACCAGCAAGAACGGACAGTAACGGGTTGAACGGGACAAGGCGTTACTGGGCGCGGCGGGGCGGGAAAGGTGGGGGTGAACGGGGCGCGAAGGGGTGAGGCAGGGCCTCCCCCTCCTCAATCGGCTCAGAGAAAAATGGTTTCTCTGCATTCGCGTCCGCAGACCTCTGCGTGTCCCGAAAGCGTGAGTCCTGAGCTCACAGTGTCTGCGTCGTGGGATTCCACGGCCGGCTGGTGCTGGTTCGCGCGGGGCAGGAAAAAACACTCTCGGGACGTGATTTTCCCACTCCTAGCTACAGGTTTAGCAGACAGGGCTGGTGCAGGCTCGGTCAATATCACTTAGAAACTAAAATCAGAAGCAAGAGATACAGTGGCTCGTTGGT